>NC_143026.1:82557500-82717500 GCF_057628025.1 Oncorhynchus mykiss
ATGTTTTCCTATGCCTTGCAAAGACAGGCACCTATTGGTAGATGGGTAAAAAATAATAATAAAGCAGACAATGAATATCCCTTTGAGCATGGTGAAGTTATTAATTACAATTTGGATGGTGTATCAATCCACCAAGTCACTGCAAAGCTACAGGTGTTCTTCCTAACTCAGTTACAGGAGAGGAAGGAAACTGCTCAGGGATTTCACCATGAGGTCAATGGTGACTTTAAAACAGTTACAGAGTTAAAAGGCTGTGACAGGAGAAAACTGAGGATGGATCAACAACATAGTAGTTACTCCACAACACTAACCTAAATGACAGATTGAAAAGAAGGAAGCCGGTACAGAATACAAATATTCTTAAACATGTATCCTGTTAGCAATAAGGCACTAAAGTAAAACTGCAAAAAAATCTGGCAAAGAAATTAACTTTATGTCCTGAATACAAAGCGGTATGTTTAGGTCAAATCCAACACATCACTGAGTACCAGTATTCATATTTTCAAGCATGGTGGTGGCTGCATCATGTTATGGCTATGGTTGTCATCGGCAAGGACTAGGTATTGTTTTGGGATAAAATAAATTGAATAGAGCTAAGCACAGGCAAAATCCTAGAGGAAAACCTGGTTGTCTACTTTCCAACAGACACTGGGAGATTAATTCACCTTTCAGCAGGACAATAACCTAAAATACAAGGCCAAATATACACTGGAGTTGCTTACCAAGACGACATTGAATGTTCATGAGAGGTCTAGTTTCAGTTTTGGCATAAATCATCTTGAAAATGTATGGCAAGACTTTGAATGTGAATTATAATTGAATTATAATTTGAATGTGAATTATAATTCACTTTGACAGTGAATTATAAGTGAAATCATCTCTCTGTAAACAATTGTTGGAAAAATGACTTGTGTCGTGCACAAAGTAGATGTCCTAACCAACTTGACAAAACTATAGTTTGTTAACAAGAAATTTGTGGAGTGGTTGAAAAATGAGTTTTAATGACTCCAACCTAAGTGTATGTAAACTTCCCACTTCAACTGTATATATATTTCACTTATAATTCACTGTATCGCAATTCCAGTGGATCAGAAGTCTACATACACTAAGTTGACTGTGCCTTTAAACAGCTTGGAAAATTCCAGAAGATTATGTCATGACTTTAGAAGCTTCTGATTGGCTAATTGACATCAGTTGAGTCAATTGGAGGTGTACCTGTTAATGTATTTCAAGGCCTACCTTCAAACTCAGTGCCTCTTTGCTTGACATCATGGGAAAATCGAAAGAAATCAGCCAAGACATCAGAAAAAAAATTGTAGACCTCCACATCTGGTTCATCCTTGGGAGCAATTTCCAAACGCCTGAAGGTACCACGTTCATCTGTACAAAAAATAGTACGCAAGTATATACACCATGGGACCACGCAGCCGTCATACTGCTCAGGAAGGAGACTCGTTCTGTTTCCTAGAGATGAACGTACCTTGGTGCGAAAAGTGCAAATCAATCCCAGAACAACAGCAAAGGACCTTGTGAAGATGCTGGAGGAAACAGGTACACAAGTATCTATATCCACAGTAAAACGAGTCCTATATCGACATAACCTGAAAGGCCGCTCAGCAAGGAAGAAGCCATATGCATATCCTATCTTCTGGGCCTGAGTAGACGGCAGTTTGATTTGGGCACGCTTTTCATCCAAAATTCCAAATGCTGCCCTCTACCCTAGAGAAGTTAATAAGACATTTGTGGAGTGGTTGAAAAACAAGTTTTAATGGCCAACCTAAGTATATGTAAACTATATGTAAACTTCCGACTTCAACTGTATACTGTATGTGAGTGTGTCTGTAACATATTTATATACTGTATGTGAGTGTGTCCCCAGGCTGTGTGTTAATGTGTGTCTGACATGAGCTCATAATTCGTCTCTCAGGCCCCCCGGAACAGCGGAGGGGAGATGTAGATAAGGGGGAGTATGCACAGAGGGAGAGAGCAGGTGTGTTCTGGTCTGGTGGTGTTGTCGAGGGTGACTGATACATGTACCGTAGAGAGAATGCTGGCCCATGTTGTCTTCAATTCTTCCCACAATTGTGTCAAGTTGGCTGGATGTCTTTTGTGTGGTGGACTGTGCTTGATACACACAGGAAACTCTAGAGCGTGAAAAACCCAGCAACGTTGCAGTTCTTGACATAAACGGTACACCTGGCATTTACTACCATACCCTGTTCAAATGAACTTACATTTTTTGTTTTGCCCATTCGCCCTCTAAATGGCACACGTACACAATCCATGTCTCAAGGCTTAAAAATCCTTCTTTAACCCGTCTCCTCCTCTCCATCTACACTGATTGAAGTGGATTCACCTTGTCAGTCTGTCATGGAAAGAGCAGGTGTTCTTAATGTTTTGTATATTCAGTGTATATGTGAAATTGAAGGTAGTGTGGTTAGTTAGGGAGTATAGCCTAGCCCTTGATATTTGCTGATAGGTCAATTTAGAACCGTAAAATGGTTAGAAGTCATTCCTGTGTGGAATAAGAGAGAGTTTCTTTGTTTGGCTGTACATGTTCGTTGACTCTCAGCCAAACTGCCTGAACCATAAACTGTAGTCTACCCACTGCTATCTGTTAACCTTTAATTCAGGTGATGGAGCTGTCATTCACTCTGGGCTTTCTCCATCACAGTACAAGACACAGCTAGTCCCAGTGGTTGGTTCAGATTGAGCTCAGACAAACAGTCTACAGTACAGGACAGCGTACAGGTGTTCAGGTGGGGTTTATTTTTGTGCTCATCGCTTAATGGTTTATGTTTTATATTTCTGGTTGTCATGGAGATGGTATTTAAGTGGTGTGTGCTGTTTATTTCTGTTGGATGTGATTGTTAATGACAACTGTGATAAGGCCTCTGATGGGTGGACAGAGAATTGGAGGTTAGGGAAAGAAAGTCACAGCTGATGAGATTCTCACTTGTTTGTCTCTGCAGAAATGGAGATAAGAGAAGGTTTAGGGTTAGTTGGAATACTGTGAACATTGTGTCTGTATGAGTGTATCAAAAATACTTTGTGTGTGTGTGTTTGCGTGCGTGTGTGTGTTAATGCATCATATTTCCAGGTTCATGTGTCGCTGTGGGCATAAACTGCTGTGTGGTGATTGACAGCTCAGCTCTGTGGTTTGCCTCAAGGCCCTCAGGCAGATGGAGGAGGGATGAGGGGGGTGATAAATGGGAAGTTGTCTCCTTTTCTCTCGGTCTGTATTTTTCTACAATTCAATTTCAATTTAAGGGCTTTATTGGCATGGGAAGCATATGGTTACATTGCCAAAGCAAGTGGAATAGATAATAAACAGAAGTGAAATAAACAATACAAATGTGCAGTAAACATTACACTCACAAAGGTTCCCAAGGTATAAAGACATTTCAAATGTCATATTATGTCTATATACAGTGTTGTAATGATGTGTAAATAGTTAAAATACAAAAGGGAAAATAAATAAGCATAAATATGGGTTGTATTTACAAAGGTGTTTGTTCTTCACTGGTTGCCCTTTTCTTGTGGCAACAGGCTACAAATCTTGCTGCTGTGATTGCATACTAGAGCTTGACCGATTAATTGGAATGTAATTTCAAGTTTTCATAATAATCGGAAATTGATATTTTTGGGCACCGATTTGCCAATTTTTTTTGTTTTTTTTTAATATATATTTTTTTATATTTATATACCATTCAAATCAAATCAAAATCTCATTTATTTGTCACATACACCTGGTTAGCAGATGTTAATGCGAGTGTAGCGAAATGCTTGTGCTTCTAGTTCCGACAATGCAGTAATAACCAACGAGTAATTCCAAAACTACTACCTTATACACACACACAAGTGTAAAGGGATAACAAATATGTTCTAGTTTGCAATGGGTTTTTTTGTGAATTCATTCCAATGTGTCAAGTAATTATCTTTTTGTTTTCTCATGGTTTAGTTGGGTCTAATTATTTTGCTGTCCTGGGGCTCTGTTTGTGAACAGAGCCCCAGGACTAGCTTGCTTAGGGGACTCTTCTCCAGGTTCATCTCTCTGTAGGTGATGGCTTTGTTATGGAAGGTTTGGGAATCACTTCCTTTTAGGTGGTTGTAGAATTTAACTACTCTTTTCTGGGAAATTGGCCTAATTCTGCTCTGCATGCATTATTTTGGTGTTTTACGTTGTACACTGAGGATATTTTTGCAGAATTCTGCATGCATTCTCAATTTGGTGTTTGTCCCATTTTGTGAATTCTTGATTGGTTAGCGGACCCCAGACCTCACAAGCATAAAGGACAATGGGTTCCATAACTGATTCAAATATTTTTAGCCAAATCCTAATAAGGTATGTCGAATTTTATGTTATTTTTAATAGCATAGCCCTTCTTTCCTTTTCGCTCATATCGTTCACAGCTTTGTGTAAATTACCTGTGGTGCTGATTTTTAGGCCGAGTAGTACAATAGTACAAACAACAGTATGCTCATACCGCTCAGGAAGGAGACGCGTTCTGTCTCCTAGAGATGAACATACTTTGGTGCTAAAAGTGCAAATCAATCCCAGAACAACAGCAAAGGACGTTGTGAAGATGCTAGAGGAAATGGGTACAAAAGTATCTATATCCACAGTAAATCTAGTCCTATATCGAGATAACCTGAAAGGCTGCTCAGCAAGGAAGAAGCCACTGCTTCAAAACCGCCATAAAAAAGCCAGACTACAGTTTGCAACTGTACATGGGGACAAAGAGGAAAAACAAAGTCAAGGTATTGGAGTGGCCATCATAAAGCCCTGACCTCAATCCTATAAAAAATGTGTGGGCAGAACAGAAAGTGTGTGCGAGCAAGTAGGCCTACAAACTTGACTCAGTTACACCAGCTCTGTCAGGAGGAATGGGCCAAAATTCACCCAACTTATTGTGGGAAGCTTGTGGAAGGCTACCCGAAATGTTTGACCCACGTTAAACAATTTAAAGGCACTGCTATCAAATACTAATTGAGAGTATGTAAACTTCTGATCCACTGGGAATGTGATGAAAGGAATAAAAGCTGAAATAAATAATTCTCTCTACTATTATTCTGACATTTCACATTCTTAAAATAAAGTGGTGATCCTAACTGACCTAAGACAGTGAATTTTTACTAGGATTAAATGTCAGGAATTGTGAAAAACTGAGTTTAAATGTAGTTGGTTAAGGTGTATGTAGACTTCAGACTTCAACTCTGTGTTTAGTTTTTTTGTGTGCTCTAGGGCAACGGTGTCTAGATGAAATTTGTATTTTTGGTCCTGGCAACTGTACCTTTTGAGGTTACTGTCAGGGCCTGACAGAATCTGTGCAGATGATCTAGATGCTGCTTTAGGTCCTCCTTGGTTAGAGACAGAAGCACCAGATCATCAGCAAACAGTAGACATTTTACTTCTAGTTGGGTGAGGCCGGGTGTTGCAGACTGTTCTAGTGCCCTCGCCAATTTGTTAATATATATATTGAAGAGGGTGGGGCTCAAGCTGCATCTCTGTCTCACCCCACGGCCCTTTCTCTCCCTTTCCTCTATACCTGTTGCTCTGGTTCTAACTTCTCCTCCTTTCCGTATCTCTTTCTCTCTGCTGGTGTCTCTACTGTCTGTCAGAATGATATGAGACAACAGTCAGGTAGACAGTGAGGCAACAGTCAGGTAGACAGTTTTACAACAGTCAGGTAGACAGTGATGCAACAGTCAAGTAGACAGTGAGACAACAGTCAGGTAGACAGTTTTACAACAGTCAGGTAGACAGTGAGACAACAGTTAGGTAGACAGTGAGACAACAGTTAGGTAGACAGTGAGACAACAGTCAGGTAGACAGTGAGACAACAGTCAGGTAGACAGTGAGACTACAGTCAGGTAGACAGTGAGACTACAGTCAGGTAGACAGTGAGACAACAGTCAGGTAGACAGTGAGACTACAGTCAGGTAGACAGTGAGGCTACAGTCAGGTAGACAGTGAGACAACAGTCAGGTAGACAGTGAGACTACAGTCAGGTAGACAGTGAGACTACAGTCAGGTAGACAGTGATGCAACAGTCAGGTGGACAGTGAGACAACAGTCAGGTAGACAGTGAGACAACAGTTAGGTAGACAGTGAGACTACAGTCAGGTAGACAGTGAGACTACAGTCAGGTAGACAGTGAGACTACAGTCAGGTAGACAGTGAGACAACAGTCAGGTAGACAGTGAGACTACAGTCAGGTAGACAGTGAGGCTACAGTCAGGTAGACAGTGAGACAACAGTCAGGTAGACAGTGAGACAACAGTCAGGTAGACAGTGAGACTATAGTCAGGTAGACAGTGAGACAACAGTCAGGTAGACAGTGAGACAACAGTCAGGTAGACAGTGAGACTACAGTCAGGTAGACAGTGAGGCTACAGTCAGGTAGACAGTGAGACAACAGTCAGGTAGACAGTGAGACTACAGTCAGGTAGACAGTGAGACAACAGTCAGGTAGACAGTGAGACTACAGTCAGGTAGACAGTGAGACAACAGTCAGGTAGACAGTGAGACTACAGTCAGGTAGACAGTGAGGCTACAGTCAGGTAGACAGTGAGACAACAGTCAGGTAGACAGTGAGACTACAGTCAGGTAGACAGTGAGACAACAGTCAGGTAGACAGTGAGACAACAGTCAGGTAGACAGTGAGACTACAGTCAGGTAGACAGTGAGACAACAGTCAGGTAGACAGTGAGACTACAGTCAGGTAGACAGTGAGGCTACAGTCAGGTAGACAGTGAGACAACAGTCAGGTAGACAGTGAGACAACAGTCAGGTAGACAGTGAGACTACAGTCAGGTAGACAGTGAGACTACAGTCAGGCAGACAGACAGTGATGCAACAGTCAGGTGGACAGTGAGGCTACAGTCAGGTAGACAGTGAGACAACAGTCAGGTAGACAGTGAGACAACAGTCAGGTAGACAGTGAGACTACAGTCAGGTAGACAGTGAGACTACAGTCAGGTAGACAGTGATGCAACAGTCAGGTGGACAGTGAGACGGTGGTTAGTTGAGCTTGGTTTGTTAGAGAGGGAGAGACAGATTAGTGTTTAATTGTGGATGACATTCTTTTATGGAAACCTCTCTAGTCTCTGTTTCTCATACCCGTTAAAAGGAGCGGTTTGATGCCTGCCCAAAAAAGATAATGTGATAAACAGCCTATCTATCTCTTTGTCTCTGAGCATTACCTTGTGTGTCACTGGGTTTGATTAACGACACATTGAATAGCGAGATGATTTAAGAGTTTCAAGTTATCGGATGAAGCTAAGAATGTATTTCTCAGAATGTTGGGGAATGAAACCTGTTTTGTGATGTCACTGATTTGATGATGTCATTGGGGTTGGCACAGGTATGAACAGGAGGTTATTCTTCTCTGCTGTCATTTGATTGACAGCTCTGGATTGGGCCTACAGTCACACAGCTCAGAGACTAAGGTGTTCCCACCATGAGTAATATGTACGTAAAAAATTACAGTTCATCCAAGTCACGTACACACATTCCCTCCAACACAACCCACCCACACATCATACAACACACAGCCTATTCACTGACCATTCATTCACTCATTGTAAGATATGGTCTTTGGCTTATCAACTAATTGAGAAAGGTGTATCTCTTTGTGCCTTTAAGAACTCAGTTACAGAAATGCTCTCTAGACACCTGTATTTGTTACCCAATGTAATCATGTCATTCATGGACACTTTCACGGACACTAACACTAACTTTACTTATAGGTACTGTACCTGATATTCTATCAGATGTGTTGCTAACTGTCTAATATCAATGCTGACTGTTTGTACTAAATGCAGTGACCAATTAGGAAGAGTAAAGTCTATTGTAACACACTTCACCCATAATAACCTACTGTAGACACAGCAGGATGATGCAGTAAAAACAGGAGAGAGAACAGCAGGAGAGAGAACAGAGAGAACAGCAGGCTTTATTTACACTCCTAGATCTGTCCCTCTCCTATTTATTTACACTCCTAGATCTGTCCCTCTCCTATTTATTTACACTCCTAGATCTGTCCCTCTCCTCTTTATTTACACTCCTAGATCTGTCCCGCTCCTCTTTATTTACACTCCTAGATCTGTCCCTCTCATCACTTGTCCCTTCATCTTCAATGCCCTTGCTGATGGAAGGAGGTTTTCACTCAAAATCTCACGTTACATGGCCCCATTCATTCTTTCCTTTACACGGATCAGTCGTCCTGGTCCCTTTGCAGAAAAACAGCCCCAAAGCATGAGGTTTCCACCCCCATGCTTCACAGTAGGTATGGTGTTCTTTGGATGCAACTCAGCATTCTTTATCCTCCAAACACGACGAATTTAGTTTTTACCAAAAAGTTATATTTTGGTGTTATCTGACCATATGACATTCTCCCAATCTTCTTCTGGATCATCCAAATGCTCTCTAGCAAACTTCAGACGGGCCTGGACATGTACTGGCTTAAGCAGGGGGACACATCTGGCACTGCAGGATTTGAGTCCCTGGCGGCGTAGTGTGTTACTGATGGTAGGCTTTGTTACTTTGGTCTCAGCTCTCTGCAGGTCATTCACTAGGTCCCCCCGTGTGGTTCTGTGATTTTTGCTCACCGTTCTTGTGATCATTTTGACCCCACGGCGTGAGTTCTTGCGTGGGAGCCCCAGATCGAGGGAGATTATCAGTGGTCTTGTATGTCTTCCATTTCTTAATAATTGCTCCCACAGTTGATTTCTTCAAACCAAGCTGCTTACCTATTGCAGATTCAGTCTTCCCAGCCTGGTGCAGGTCTACAATTTTGTTTCTGGTGTCCTTTGACAGCTCTTTGGTCTTGGCCATAGTGGAGTTTGGAGTGTGACTATTTGAGGTTGTGGACAGGTGTCTTTTATACTGATAACAAGTTCAAACAGGTGCCATTAATACAGGTAATGAGTGGAGGAGAGAGGAGCCTCTTAAAGAAGAAGTTACAAGTCTGTGAGATACAGAAATCTTGCTTGTTTGTAGGTGACCAAATACTTATTTTCCACCATAATTTGCAAATAAATTCATTAGAAATCCTACAATGTGATTTTCTGGATTTTTTTTTCTCATTTTGTCTGTCATAGTTGAAGTGTACCTATGATGAAAATGACAGGCCTCTCTCATCTTTTTAAGTGGGAGAACTTGCACAATTGGTGGCTGACTAAATACTTTTTTGCCCCACTGTACCTGTGAGCGTTTGAAGTAAAGCATACATACCTGTGAAATAGTTTGAAGTAAAGCATACATACCTGTGAGTGTTTGAAGTAAAGCATACATACCTGTGAGTGTTTGAAGTAAAGCATACATACCTGTGAGTGTTTGAAGTAAAGCATACATACCTGTGAGTGTTTGAAGTAAAGCATACACACCTGTGAGTGTTTGAAGTAAAGCATACATACCTGTGAGTGTTTGAAGTAAAGCATACATACCTGTGAGTGTTTGAAGTAAAGCATACATACCTGTGAGCATTTGAATTAAAGCATACATACCTGTGAGTGTTTGAAGTAAAGCGGATGGATGCAGACTTGATAAGAGTACAGCTTCCCTAAGATGGGATGCTACCCGTACATCACCCACTAACGTACATCACATCACCCACATCAATTCAACACGTCTTTCAGAGCAGTGTGTGTGTGTGTGTCAGGAATCTGTCATCGGGGTGATCTACAGGTGTAAACTTAGGGATGTCTGTAATTTTGGGGGTGATACTAGCATAAGACAGTCATCAGAAACACACACTCTCACACACACACACACGTACACACAGACACAGACAAATATGTCACTAAATCTCTCATTAACGCATCCTGATTTAGAAGAGAGAGGGACTGTGACACTAATTCAATAGCAGTAGTGATGGGAGACTCAACTATCCGGATGGAGACTCAACTATCCGGTTCAGTGATGCTGGTTGACTAACTGACTGTACTTCATATCTACTGTGATAGAGTGACACATCTCACAGATCACATCACTCAGTGAACCAGCTAGATGCCTGCCTATTTTTTATTTTTTATTTATTTTACCTTTATTTAACCAGGTAGGCAAGTTGAGAACAAGTTCTCATTTACAATTGCGACCTGGCCAAGATAAAGCAAAGCAGTTCGACAGATACAACAACACAGAGTTACACATGGAGTAAAACAAACATACAGTCAATAATAAAGTATAAACAAGTCTATATACAATGTGAGCAAATGAGGTGAGAAGGGAGGTAAAGGCAAAAAAAGGCCTTGGTGGCAAGGTAAATACAATATAGCAAGTAAAACACTGGAATGGTAGTTTTGCAATGGAAGAATGTGCAAAGTAGAAATAAAAATGGGGTGCAAAGGAACAAAATAAATAAATAAATTAAATACAGTTGGGAAAGAGGTAGTTGATAGGGCTAAATTATAGGTGGGCTATGTACAGGTGCAGTAATCTGTGAGCTGCTCTGACAGTTGGTGCTTAAAGCTAGTGAGGGAGATAAGTGTTTCCAGTTCCAGAGATTTTTGTAGTTCGTTCCAGTCATTGGCAGCAGAGAACTGGAAAGAGAGGCGGCCAAAGAAAGAATTGGTTTTGGGGGTGACTAGAGAGATATACCTGCTGGAGCGTGTGCTACAGGTGGGAGATGCTATGGTGACCAGCGAGCTGAGATAAGGGGGACTTTACCTAGCAGGGTCTTGTAGATGACATGGAGCCAGTGGGTTTGGCGACGAGTATGAAGCGAGGGCCAGCCAACGAGAGCGTACAGGTCGCAATGGTGGGTAGTATATGGGGCTTTGGTGACAAAACGGATTGCACTGTGATAGACTGCATCCAATTTGTTGAGTAGGGTATTGGAGGCTATTTTGTAAATTACATCGCCAAAGTCGAGGATTGGTAGGATGGTCAGTTTTACAAGGGTATGTTTGGCAGCATGAGTGAAGGATGCTTTGTTGCGAAATAGGAAGCCAATTCTAGATTTAACTTTGGATTGGAGATGTTTGATATGGGTCTGGAAGGAGAGTTTACAGTCTAACCAGACACCTAAGTATTTGTAGTTGTCCACGTATTCTAAGTCAGAGCCGTCCAGAGTAGTGATGTTGGACAGGCGGGTAGGTGCAGGTAGCGATCGGTTGAAGAGCATGCATTTAGTTTTACTTGTATTTAAGAGCAATTGGAGGCCACGGAAGGAGAGTTGTATGGCATTGAAGCTTGCCTGGAGGGTTGTTAACACCGTGTCCAAAGAAGGGCCGGAAGTATACAGAATGGTGTCGTCTGCGTAGAGGTGGATCAGAGACTCACCAGCAGCAAGAGCGACCTCATTGATGTATACAGAGAAGAGAGTCGGTCCAAGAATTGAACCCTGTGGCACCCCCATAGAGACTGCCAGAGGTCCGGACAACAGACCCTCCGATTTGACACACTGAACTCTATCAGAGAAGTAGTTGGTGAACCAGGCGAGGCAATCATTTGAGAAACCAAGGCTGTTGAGTCTGCCGATGAGGATGTGGTGATTGACAGAGTCGAAAGCCTTGGCCAGATCAATGAATACGGCTGCACAGTAATGTTTCTTATCGATGGCGGTTAAGATATCGTATAGGACCTTGAGCGTGGCTGAGGTGCACCCATGACCAGCTCTGAAACCAGATTGCATAGCAGAGAAGGTATGGTGAGATTCAAAATGGTCGGTAATCTGTTTGTTGACTTGGCTTTCGAAGACCTTAGAAAGGCATGGTAGGATAGATATAGGTCTGTAGCAGTTTGGGTCAAGAGTGTCCCCCCCTTTGAAGAGGGGGATGACCGCAGCTGCTTTCCAATCTTTGGGAATCTCAGACGACACGAAAGAGAGGTTGAACAGGCTAGTAATAGGGGTGGCAACAATTTCGGCAGATAATTTTAGAAAGAAAGGGTCCAGATTGTCTAGCCCGGCTGATTTGTAGGGGTCCAGATTTTGCAGCTCTTTCAGAACATCAGTTGAATGGATTTGGGAGAAGGAGAAATGGGGAAGGCTTGGGCGAGTTGCTGTTGGGGGTGCAGTGCTGTTGACAGGGGTAGGAGTAGCCAGGTGGAAAGCATGGCCAGCAGTAGAAAAATGCTTATTGAAATTTTCAATTATGGTGGATTTATCAGTGGTGACAGTGTTTCCTATCTTCAGTGCAGTGGGCAGCTGGGAGGAGGTGTTCTTATTCTCCATGGACTTTACAGTGTCCCAGAACTTTTTTGAGTTAGTGTTGCAAGAAGCAAATTTCTGCTTGAAAAAGCTAACCTTGGCTTTTCTAACTGCCTGTGTATAATGGTTTCTAGCTTCCCTGAACAGCTGCATATCACGGGGGCTGTTCGATGCTAATGCAGAACGCATCTATAAAGATACTAGAGGCCATACAGTACCTGGGTTATGTGGGTTGTATAAGTTGGACGGGAGTTTTTCCTGTGACCTGACCAAGGAAAACTCTGGGCCAGTGCAGACCAAGGAGAACCCTATATGTGAGGTGTTCTAAGTTAAGGACTAATCCTCTATGCTAATACAACACAACCCTGATCCATACCATGGTTGAATGATGATGGTGTTTTTGGATATATGTTGTCTCTTGGCCCTGCACTCCATATTACCATGGAGACAGTACTATTCTTCTGGCCAGAACATTATATTGTGAGGATATTATGTCTACTGTATGCATCCAAATATGGCTGTGGTTTCTGTCTTGTGTGTGTGGGTCAGAACTGGGAGGCTTGTCAGTCCTGCTGTTGGTTTTCATATTCCTCTACCCATATCTCTACCCTATCTTAATGACGAGAAAAGCAGGTGAAATACTCTGTGTGAGTATATGAGTGTGTGTGTTTGAATATGTGTGTGGCAATCAATCATTCCTTGGGCTCCAAAGAACCCTGAAAAACAACATCCACAGTGGGCCTGTTGTTTGTGTAATATCTGGTGCTTAACGAAGCTTGAATTATGGTCTTTATTTGAACGTTTCCGAGTATTAGGATGGAATTCCGTTTCCTCTCTAGATGTTCTACAGAGAGACCATTCAGCTGACTTGCATCCCAAATGGCACCCCATAAGGCTCTGGTCAAAAGTAGTGCACTATGTATGGAATAGGGTGTCATTTGGGCTGCAGACTACACTCCTCTTGGAGCAGGAGAAGACAGTCACACTACCTCTCATTTTAGGACTGTTTCATTTCATGGGTTATGGTTTTCATAATACCTCTTGAATGTGCTGCTCCAAAAGAAAAGTGATCTATCAACAACAACAAAAAATGTACTTTTGAAGTCCACAATTTTATGTGTTGATTCATGAATTGAAGGGGGAAAGGAAATGGGATGCCTAGTTAGTTAGACAACTGAATGCATTCAACCTAAATGTTTTCTGCACTTTATCGGATTCAGAGTCCTGCTATTTTGAGTTATTAAGAGCTGCTATACTCAAGGCACCTCAACTGTTATGAGGTTACAATTACTGACATGCATGGTTATTATTTAGACTCCCGATATAATAGTTTAGAATAGAATATTACAGTTTAGATCACTTGATAGCTGGCTGGTCTTTAGAGAGCTAGAGGTTTAGAGAGCTAGTCGTTGTTAGTCTGGTTCTGACAGTGTTGTGGTGAGAGGCCAGGGGGAAGCCAGGGTGGTGGGTAGGACGTGAGGCCAGGAGGAGTGCGCCGTCTTGGGCTGGGCCAGGGCAGCAGACCAGAGATCTGGATGGATGGAGGAGGCTGCACGCTGTCAGACCCTTTAATAGGGTGGAGTTCTATTTCAATCTTACTATAGCTGTTAAGAAGAGAACAGGTTATGGCAGCCTGTTAGTCTTAGGCTTTTAGAAATGTTTTTACTCTAATAAACGATTTATAGCTTAAAATATGACCCTATTAGGGTGTGGTACCTGGCCTCAATACGTCAAAATGTATCACTTTGTTTATTGCAGGTCATTTATTCTCAATAATTGGTCAATTGTGTCATTATTTCTTATGGTCCTTTGACAAAGACTTTATCTTGGCATTTGACACATGTTATTGGCTGTTAGTGTATGTTGGAGTTCATGGATTCATTCCTCACAATGATTCCTCAGATATTTTGTCACAGAAAAAAGAGATGAGAAGGGAAAAGAGAGGTTACTAAGCTGCCATATATAAGAAGCCATATATAGGGAAGCCATATATAGGGAAGCCATTTTGGACGCATTCAGCCAGTTTGGAGACGTTGTTTGATTGAGGTGAACGTCTGAAAACCAGACGGACATAAAGAACCTACTGCTTATTTTATGAGCAACTTGATTTATCCACTGAACAAGCTTTGTTGAGCAGCACCCTGTTCCGCTCGGCGGTAAAATTTACGAGGTTTGACACGCCAAACTGGCTATCAGTACTAGTGGCTATGGATGTTTGGCAGCGAACCATTCTACTTTCACACAAAGGAAGCATGAAATATTCACATTATTTTAAAAGGTTTCCGTATATTAGGGAGGAATTTGATGTCCTTTCCAAGACTCGGGAGGTTACACTGGAGCCATTCACGCTCCTTCACCTGGAATTCTGCTTTCTGGAAGTATCTGGAATGATCCCTGTTATGTGACCAGACTGTTCCCTATATAGTGCACTACTTTTGACCAGAGCCGTATGGGTACTGTTCAAAAGTAGTACACTATTATAGGGAATAGGGTGCCATTTGGGACGCAAACCAGGCTTCCCAAAATCACCACAGGGGATGTTATTACGAGATTTGATGCTTTATCATTATTCAGTCCAATGTTGTTTGTTTGGCATTTTTAATTTCCACAGATGTCAACTTCCCAAAAGTGCTGAAGGTTTAACACCTAACTTACTAAGGTGACAGTTGCACGCCCAAGGAAAACTTTGCCAGCCTACTTAAAGTGTGGGCAGTGTCCCCTTCTTTTGGGGAAAGCCACCTTTTTCTAGTCAGCCTAGGCAGGAGCTCAGTGACACCTCTGAGTAACGAGTCTCTTTCCTGACCTGATGTATCTCTTTACACCCTCATCCTTGTCGCTGCAGCAATGAGAGGCTGTGTGTGTCAGAGCGTTGCTGTGGTGACGACAGCTCGGCTCTCTGTTGGTTATCGCTGGAGTCACATTTCATACAGCTGCTTATCTGATGCTGCCATGTCAGCCCCACACTTCGTCCCAGCTAGTTTACATTATCACTCTCTACCTCCCTCTCTGCCTTCATCCCTCGCTCTGTCATTCTCTCTCTCTCACACCCTCCCGCCGTCCTCTCCCTTCGTCTCTACCTACCTACCTCCGAAGGTCAGCATCCCGGAGTCGCCTCTTCATGTAGTACCAAAAAAAAGTGTTAAAGAAATCAAAATAGATTTTAGATTTTAGATTATTCAAAGTAGCCATCCTTTGCATTGATGACAGCTTTGCATACTCTTGGCATCCTCTCAACCAGCTTCATGAATGGTTTTCCAACAGTCTGGAAGGAGTTCCCACGTATAGGTTTCCAAGTAGCGAAGCGGTCAAAGGCACCGCATCTCAGTGCAAGAGGTGTCACTACAGTCCTTGCTTCTAAACCAGGCTGTATCACATCCGGACGTGATTGGGAGTCCCATAGGGCGGCGCACAATTGGCCCAGCATCGTCCGGATTTGGCTGGGGTACGCCGTCATTGTAAATAAAAATTTAAAAAACAAATGATAGTCCCACTAAGCGCAATCCAGATGGGGATCGCGTATTGCTGCAGAATGCTGTGGTAGCCATGCTAGTTAAGTGTGCCTTGAATTCTAAATAAATCACTGACAGTGTCACCAGCAAAGCACCATCACACCACCTCCTCCATGCTTCACAGTGAGAACCACACATGCAGAGATCATCCATTCACCTACTCCGCGTCTCACAAAGACACGGAGGTTGGAACCAAAAATCTCACATTTGGATTCATCAGACCAAAGGACAGATGTCCACCGGTCTAATGTCCATTGCTCGTGTTTCTTGGCCCAAGCAAGTCTCTTCTTCTTATTGGTGTCCTTTAGTAGTGGTTTCTTTTCAGCAATTCGACCATGAAGGCCTGATTATCATCTGAACACTTGATGTTGAGATGTGTCTGTTACTTGAATACTGTGAAGCATTTATTTGGGCTGCAATCTGAGGTGCAGTTAATTGCCGATTCTGATGCTGGTACCTCTAATGAACTTATCCTCTGCAGCAGAGGTAACTCTGGGTCTTTCTTTCCTGTGGCGGTCCACATGAGAGCCAGTTTTATCATAGTGCTTGATGGTTTTTGTGACTACACTTGAAGAAACTTTCAAAGGTCTTGAAATTTTCCGGATTGACGGACCTTCATATCTTAAAGTAATGGTGGCCTGTCATTTGTCTTTGCTTATTTGAGCTGTTCTTGCCTTAATATAAACGTAGTATTTTACAAAATAGAGCTATATTCTGTATACCACCCCTACCTTGTCACAACACAACTGATTGGCTCAAATGCATTAAGAAGGAAAGACATTTCACAGATGAACTTTTAGCAAAGCACACTTGTTAATTAAAATGCATTCCATGTAACTACCTCATGAAGCTGGTTGAGAGAATTCCAATTCCATATGTGTTATTTCATAGTTTTGATGTCTTCACTATTATTCTACAACGTATAAAATATAAAAATGTTTTTTTTAAACCTGGAATGAGTAGGTGTCCCCAAACCTTTGACTGGTACTGTATATTACCTATCTCTGTTCTTCTCACTCACTCACTCACACACACACACACACACACACACACACACACACACATACACACACACATACACACAGCCCAGATGTCCCTTGTGGGCATCCATACTTACCAGCTTTATTCTAGGAGTAGTTTCCTATCCCTGGTCCAGTTCATCTAGCCACCTATCTAAACTTGTAGTAGTATTTTTTTTATTTTTTTTATTTACCTTTATTTAACTAGGCAAGTCAGTTAAGAACAAATTCTTATTCTCAATGACGGCCTAGGAACAGTGGGTTAACTGCCTGTTCAGGGGCAGAACGACAGATTTGTACCTTGTCATTTGTACCTTGCAACCTTCCGGTTACTAGTCCAACGCTCTAACCACTAGGCTACCCTGCCGCCCCGTCATGGCCGAATGTGCTCACTTTCGCTCAGATATCATAATTAACATGGCGTATGTAATGGTAGAATTGCAGGAACATAGCTGTACAACTGCACACGTTTTTTTTTTTGTAAAGCAAATTTATGTTTACCTTTTTGTTTATAAAATGCTTTTCCTGCAAACATATCCCTCTGTATGTATTAAGTTATAGTTTTTAATCCCGGGCTCAGTTAATATGAGTTAATATGCAGAGGCTAATTGTATATCTAATAGGCTATGTGTTTGTAGATGACTGAGGAGAATGATGCTACAGCAACCAATGTGATAATGTCTGGGGTCGTTTTTGCTTGTTTTTCCTGTTCTCCAAATAGCATTTGAAAGTTTGTAAATTGTATAGAAATTCTGTAAATGAGCTTCAACTTTCAAAAAAATATATTGGAATAACAAAAACAACTGACTCTGTCCAGGTCTCACTAAAACTCAAACCCTGGCTACGGCCCTGATGCAAAAGCTCTTTGGTACCACTTGTAACCTGAGTCACTAATATGGATCAATGTTCCCTTTTATGAATGGAACACAGATAGAGTGCAAGCACAAACAACAGTTGCACTTTTTCTCATTGTCATCTAGTGGCAGGAGGCATGCTGTGGCTCTCAGGGCTGTGCAGGGCATTTGTCTGAGTCATCTTACAGGTCAAGGGTCATAGAGCTGTCCTTCAGGGTCGAGAGAGAAGACAGAGGGTTTCTGAAGGAGGGATACCACTCCCTGGTCGGTCACCACGCGTGAACTGATGTGATTGTGGATTTAGAGACGGGAAACAGGGGGAGAGGGCTGAGAAATGGAATTGACCTTTAACCTCTAGAGGTGGCTGTAATGTGATCCTGTATCTCGATTGTGGCAAGAGGGAAAGGGAGGGGTATCGAGACGGGTGTGGAAGGGGAAAGGGAAGAGGGAGGGTAGTAGCAGCCAAGGTAAGTGATAAGAACTTCCTGTGGTCAGTGTCGGTGCAAATCTCACACACACACACACACACACACACATAACTTTAAGATACAAACACAATGAAACATACAAAGTACACAACATAAACAAACACTGCCACATACATACGCACATTCTCTTGCCACACACCCAGACCACACACAACCACCAGACAATGTGACAACACCACTGCAACAACACACAGCTCTCACACACACACCAGCAGGACTACAACAATACAGCTTAACCTCAACCAACCCTGCTACTACTGCTGCATAGACGTACGTTATGCAAAAACATTATTTTTTGGCTCAAATCTGAGTAGGACATCGTCAACTCCAAAAGCTTTAAAAGCCAAATAATTGAAATGACTGACTGATCATTTAAATCACAGAGCCTTTGTTCTGTTCATCTCCCTCCAGCACAAGACTGTTTATTTTCTTTAGGAGACTTTTATTGTCCACCACAATTAGATTTCAGGTAAATATGAAAATGAGAACGTGCTTATCTCTGCTGAACACAAATTATAAAGAAAAGACAAACGTCACACCGCTTAACAGCCAAGCGCCATGCAAAACTGACACATAGGCGTTGCGTCACCGCTAACCTATAAAGATTTGAGTAGTATTTAGAAACAGGGAGACAGAGTATATGAAGAGAAAGTAGAGATAATTAAAAATAATGGAGGTTATGGCATAGTGTAATTTGCCCCAGTCAGTACCCAATCACATCGCACTTCCTCAATCTATCTGACAAGTTGTGGAGATAACTTTTGATTTATTGAAGAACTCACTACAACCACTGTAACGTCAGGTAGAGCTTTATTGAAGAACTCACTACAACCACTGTAACGTCAGGTAGAGCTTTATTAAAGAACTCACTACAACCACTGTAATGTCAGGTAGAGCTTTATTAAAGAACTCACTACAACCACTGTAACGTCAGGTAGAGCTTTATTAAAGAACTCACTACAACCACTGTAACGTCAGGTAGAGCTTTATTAAATAACTCACTACAACCACTGTAATGTCAGGTAGAGCTTTATTAAAGAACTCACTACAACCACTGTAACGTCAGGTAGAGCTTTATTAAAGAACTCACTACAACCACTGTAATGTCAGGTAGAGCTTTATTAAAGAACTCACTACAACCACTGTAATGTCAGGTAGAGCTTTATTAAAGAACTCACTACAACCACTGTAATGTCAGGTAGAGCTTTATTAAAGAACTCACTACAACCACTGTAATGTCAGGTAGAGCTTTATTAAAGAACTCACTACAACCACTGTAACGTCAGGTAGAGCTTTATTAAAGAACTCACTACAACCACTGTAATGTCAGGTAGAGCTTTATTAAAGAACTCACTACAACCACTGTAACGTCAGGTAGAGCTTTATTAAAGAACTCACTACAACCACTGTAATGTCAGGTAGAGCTTTATTGAAGAACTCACTACAACCACTGTAATGTCAGGTAGAGCTTTATTAAAGAACTCACTACAACCACTGTAATGTCAGGTAGAGCTTTATTAAAGAACTCACTACAACCACTGTAATGTCAGGTAGAGCTTTATTAAAGAACTCACTACAACCACTGTAATGTCAGGTAGAGCTTTATTAAAGAACTCACTACAACCACTGTAATGTCAGGTAGAGCTTTATTAAAGAACTCACTACAACCACTGTAATGTCAGGTAGAGCTCTGACTGCAGCCTTATTTAAACGTACAGCCTCCCTTAGGCCTGTTGCTGCTCACAAAGCTTTTTCAATTTGTCCATTTGCCTGCCTGTGTGTGTTTAAACCTATATCACACCTTGTCAGTCTAGAAGGGAGAGACTCCATAAGGTTTTATAGCTCTGAGTTGGGAAGTGGAAGGTTTCAGAGAGGGGGGTAGAGAAAGAAACCAGAGAGAGGGAGAGAGAAGGGGGAGAAAGATAGAGAGAAAAACACAGAGAAAAACAGAGATATACAGAGGGGGGAGAGAGAAAAACACAGAGAACAACAGAGATATACAGAGGGGAGAGAGAGAAAAACACAGAGAACAACAGAGATATACAGAGGGGGGAGAGATAAAAATATAGAGAGAAAAACAGAGATATACAGAGGGGGAGAGAGAAGAACACAGAGAACAACAGAGATATACAGAGGGGGAGAGAGAAAGATAGAGAGAAAAACACAAAGAACAACAGAGATATACAGAGGGGGGAGAGAGAAAGATAGAGAGAAAAACACAAAGAACAACAGAGATATACAGAGGGGGGAGAGAGAAAAACACAGAGAAAAACAGAGATATACAGAGGGGGGAGAGAGAAAAACACAGAGAACAACAGAGATATACAGAGGGGGGAGAGAGAAAAACACAGAGAACAACAGAGATATACAGAGGGGGGAGAGAGAAAAACACAGAGAACAACAGAGATATACAGAGGGGGAGAGAGAAAAACACAGAGAACAACAGAGATATACAGAGGGGGAGAGAGAAAAACACAGAGAACAACAGAGATATACAGAGGGGGAGAGAGAGAAACACAGAGAACAACAGATATACAGAGGGGGAGAGAGAAAAACACAGAGAACAGCAGCGATATACAGAGGGGGGAGAGAGAAAAACACAGAGAACAACAGAGATATACAGAGGGGGGAGAGAGAAAAACACAGAGAACAACAGAGATATACAGAGGGGGGAGAGAGAAAAACACAGAGAACAACAGAGATATACAGAGTGGGGGGAGAGAGAAAAACACAGAGAACAACAGAGATATACAGAGGGGGGAGAGAGAAAAACACAGAGAACAACAGAGATATACAGAGGGGGGAGAGAGATAGAGTGACTGTTAGAGGAAGAGAGACACTTGGCTTTGCAATGATTTACTGGTTAATTGGGACTCGTTAAAGATGTCTGTAATTGAAGCCGTAAAAGGTCTGGCGGTTTGCCAAACGCTGCTGGGTTCAGTTGTAACAAGGCTCTGCAGGGAGCAGCTCTGCTTATGTCTGTCTGCCGAGGGCACAGGACCTCACCTTACCTGAGAGGCTCTGGAAAAACTAGCTCTACTGAGTCTGCATGTATGACTAGTGTAGCTACTAGCAGAACAGTCAACTCTAAGCCTCTTTGTGGAACTGGATGTCTGTGTATAGTGAATATCTAATGTATGTCTGTGTAAGTGTGTGTGTGTAAGTGTGTATGTGTAAGTGTGTATGCTTGTAAGTGTGAATCTAGTGTATCCAGTGTGTGTACGAGTGTGTGTAGAGTTCGGGTGTAGTTTTAGTGTGTGTCTGACTCTGTGTGAGTCTGTGTCTGCGTGTCTAATCTGTGAGTCTGTGTCTGCGTGTCTAATCTGTGAGTCTGTGTCTGCGTGTCTAATCTGTGAGTCTGTGTCTGCGTGTCTAATCTGTGAGTCTGTGTCTGCGTGTCTAATCTGTGAGTCTGTGTCTGCGTGTCTAATCTGTGAGTCTGTGTCTGCGTGTCTAATCTGTGAGTCTGTGTCTGCATATCTAATCTGTGAGTCTGTGTCTGCATATCTAATCTGTGAGTCTGTGTCTGCATGTCTAATCTGTGAGTCTGTGTCTGCGTGTCTAATCTGTGAGTCTGTGTCTGCGTGTCTAATCTGTGAGTCTGTGTCTGCGTGTCTAATCTGTGAGTCTGTGTCTGCGTATCTAATCTGTGAGTCTGTGTCTGCGTGTCTAATCTGTGAGTCTGTGTCTGCGTGTTTGATCTGTGAGTCTGTGTCTGCATATCTAATCTTTGAGTCTGTGTCTGCGTATCTAATCTGTGAGTCTGTGTCTGCGTGTTTGATCTGTGAGTCTGTGTGTGCATATCTAATCTGTGAGTCTGTGTATGCGTGTCTAATCTGTGAGTCTGTGTCTGTGTGTCTAATCTGTGAGTCTGTGTCTGCGTGTCTAATCTGTGAGTCTGTGTCTGCATATCTAATCTGTGAGTCTGTGTCTGCGTGTCTAATCTGTGAGTCTGTGTCTGCGTGTTTGATCTGTGAGTCTGTGTCTGCATATCTAATCTTTGAGTCTGTGTCTGCGTATCTAATCTGTGAGCCTGTGTCTGCGTGTTTGATCTGTGAGTCTGTGTGTGCATATCTAATCTTTGAGTCTGTGTCTGCGTATCTAATCTGTGAGTCTGTGTCTGCGTGTCTAATCTGTGAGTCTGTGTCTGATCTGTGAGTCTGTGTCTGCGTATCTAATCTGTGAGTCTGTGTCTGCGTGTCTAATCTGTGAGTCTGTGTCTGCGTGTTTGATCTGTGAGTCTGTGTCTGATCTGTGAGTCTGTGTCTGCGTGTTTGATCTGTGTGTCTGTGTCTGCATGTCTAATCTGTGAGTCTGTGTCTGCGTGTCTGATCTGTGAGTCTGTGTCTGATCTGTGAGTCTGTGTCTGCGTGTTTGATCTATGTGTCTGTGTCTGCATGTCTAATCTGTGAGTCTGTGTCTGCATGTCTAATCTGTGAGTCTGTGTCTGCGTGTCTAATCTGTGAGTCTGTGTACGTGTGTTATCTGTGTATGTGTGACTGTAAATGTTGAAGTATCCTAGTGTGTACAGTGTGTGTCTGGTATTTCCTGAAGGAGTTTCCTCCTACTGTCGCAGCCTTAGCCCTGGGCCCCTCAGCAGTCCAACCCACAACCTGACTGACCCGGTACTACTCCCTGAGAGGGAGAGAGAATGGTGGAGGCAGGGTGGGAGTGAGGGAAGAGGGGAGGGAAGGAGGCAGAGAAGGGGGGGGGGTAGAAGGGGTGTATTATAAGGGGACAGACCGGGGTGTTAAAGCTGGAATCCTTAATGGTGAATGTACCACCTCCATTTGGGATATTACAACAACAAAGAAGATACTGCAAACAACCAACACTGTTTATTCCCCTCAGACATCATTACACGCGTGATAGAACAGCAGCGAATGTAGGACAATGTTTTTATCTACGATGCCCGACGCTCCCCACCTCTGCCTAGTCAACAAAAACAAAAACGGACGTGGAGCGGACAGTGGCTCAGTTTCCCCATCATGCGGATTCCATCTTTAAAGTATAGACTATGAGGGAGGAGAGTGAGTCACAGAATGGTGAGTGACAGAAGGGTGAGTGACTGACTGACTGACAGAGGTTGTTCAAACAGGTAGAATTCTCTCCGGCGGCTTTTGGCTATAGGCAGGTATCCAGGGGAGGGAGGGAGAGAGAGAGAGTGTTCGACTCTACTGGTACCCTGTGTATATAGCCATGTTATCGTTACTCAGTGTGTATATAGCCATGTTATCGTTACTCCGTGTGTGTATATAGCCATGTTATCGTTCCTCATCGACTCTACTGGTACCCTGTGTATATAGCCATGTTATCGTTCCTCATCGACTCTACTGGTACCCTGTGTATATAGCCATGTTATCGTTACTCATCGACTCTACTGGTACCCTGTGTATATAGCCATGTTATCGTTCCTCATCGACTCTACTGGTACCCTGTGTATATAGCCATGTTATCGTTCCTCATCGACTCTACTGGTACCCTGTGTATATAGCCATGTTATCGTTACTCATCGACAATACTGGTACCCTGTGTATATAGCCATGTTATCGTTCCTCATCGACTCTACTGGTACCCTGTGTATATAGCCATGTTATCGTTCCTCATCAACTCTACTGGTACCCTGTGTATATAGCCATGTTATCGTTCCTCATCGACTCTCTACTGGTACCCTGTGTATATAGCCATGTTATCGTTACTCATCGACTCTACTGGTACCCTGTGTATATAGCCATGTTATCGTTCCTCATCGACTCTACTGGTACCCTGTGTATATAGCCATGTTATCGTTCCTCATCGACTCTACTGGTACCCTGTGTATATAGCCATGTTATCGTTCCTCATCGACTCTACTGGTACCCTGTGTATATAGCCATGTTATCGTTACTCTGTGTGTGTATATAGCCATGTTATCGTTACTCAGTGTGTATATAGCTATGTTATCGTTATTCAGTGTGTATATAGCCATGTTATCGTTACTCAGTGTGTATATAGCCATGTTAACATTACTCAGTGTGTATATAGCCATGTTATCGTTACTCCGTGTGTATATAGCCATGTTATCGTTACTCATCGACAATACTGGTACCCTGTGTAT
This sequence comes from Oncorhynchus mykiss, assembly GCF_057628025.1. NCBI lineage: Eukaryota > Metazoa > Chordata > Actinopteri > Salmoniformes > Salmonidae > Oncorhynchus > Oncorhynchus mykiss. The sequence continues at coordinate 82,581,623 of NC_143026.1, forward strand.
ATAGCCATGTTATCGTTCCTCATCGACTCTACTGGTACCCTGTGTATATAGCCATGTTATCGTTCCTCATCGACTCTACTGGTACCCTGTGTATATAGCCATGTTATCGTTCCTCATCGACTATACTGGTACCATGTGTATATAGCCATGTTATCGTTCCTCATCGACTCTACTGGTACCCTGTGTATATAGCCATGTTATCGTTCCTCATCGACTCTACTGGTACCCTGTGTATATAGCCATGTTATCGTTACTCATCGACAATACTGGTACCCTGTGTATATAGCCATGTTATCGTTACTCATCGACTCTACTGGTACCCTGTGTATATAGCCATGTTATCGTTCCTCATCGACTCTACCTGTACCCTGTGTATATAGCCATGTTATCGTTCCTCATCGACTCTACTGGTACCCTGTGTATATAGCCATGTTATCGTTCCTCATCGACTCTCTACTGGTACCCTGTGTATATAGCCATGTTATCGTTACTCATCGACTCTACTGGTACCCTGTGTATATAGCCATGTTATCGTTATTCAGTGTGTATATAGCCATTTTATCGTTACTCAGTGTGTATATAGCCATGTTACCATTACTCAGTGTGTATATAGCCATGTTATCGTTACTCCGTGTGTATATAGCCATGTTATCGTTACTCATCGACAATACTGGTACCCTGTGTATATAGCCATGTTATCGTTCCTCATCGACTATACTGGTACCGTGTGTATATAGCCATGTTATCGTTCCTCATCGACTCTACTGGTACCCTGTGTATATAGCCATGTTATCGTTCCTCATCGACTCTACTGGTACCCTGTGTATATAGCCATGTTATCGTTACTCATCGACAATACTGGTACCCTGTGTATATAGCCATGTTATCGTTACTCATCGACTCTACTGGTACCCTGTGTATATAGCCATGTTATCGTTCCTCATCGACTCTACCTGTACCCTGTGTATATAGCCATGTTATCGTTCCTCATCGACTCTACTGGTACCCTGTGTATATAGCCATGTTATCGTTCCTCATCGACTCTCTACTGGTACCCTGTGTATATAGCCATGTTATCGTTACTCATCGACTCTACTGGTACCCTGTGTATATAGCCATGTTATCGTTATTCAGTGTGTATATAGCCATTTTATCGTTACTCAGTGTGTATATAGCCATGTTACCATTACTCAGTGTGTATATAGCCATGTTATCGTTACTCCGTGTGTATATAGCCATGTTATCGTTACTCATCGACAATACTGGTACCCTGTGTATATAGCCATGTTATCGTTCCTCATCGACTCTACTGGTACCCTGTGTATATAGCCATGTTATCGTTCCTCATCGACTCTACTGGTACCCTGTGTATATAGCCATGTTATCGTTCCTCATCGACTATACTGGTACCATGTGTATATAGCCATGTTATCGTTCCTCATCGACTCTACTGGTACCCTGTGTATATAGCCATGTTATCGTTCCTCATCGACTCTACTGGTACCCTGTGTATATAGCCATGTTATCGTTACTCATCGACAATACTGGTACCCTGTGTATATAGCCATGTTATCGTTACTCATCGACTCTACTGGTACCCTGTGTATATAGCCATGTTATCGTTCCTCATTGACTCTACCTGTACCCTGTGTATATAGCCATGTTATCGTTCCTCATCGACTCTACTGGTACCCTGTGTATATAGCCATGTTATCGTTCCTCATCGACTCTCTACTGGTACCCTGTGTATATAGCCATGTTATCGTTACTCATCGACTCTACTGGTACCCTGTGTATATAGCCATGTTATCGTTCCTCATCGACTCTACTGGTACCCTGTGTATATAGCCATGTTATCGTTCCTCATCGACTCTACTGGTACCCTGTGTATATAGCCATGTTATCGTTCCTCATCGACTCTACTGGTACCCTGTGTATATAGCCATGTTATCGTTACTCTGTGTGTGTATATAGCCATGTTATCGTTACTCAGTGTGTATATAGCCATGTTACCATTACTCAGTGTGTATATAGCCATGTTATCGTTACTCCGTGTGTATATAGCCATGTTATCGTTACTCATCGACAATACTGGTACCCTGTGTATATAGCCATGTTATCGTTCCTCATCGACTCTACTGGTACCCTGTGTATATAGCCATGTTATCGTTCCTCATCGACTCTACTGGTACCCTGTGTATATAGCCATGTTATCGTTCCTCATCGACTATACTGGTACCATGTGTATATAGCCATGTTATCGTTCCTCATCGACTCTACTGGTACCCTGTGTATATAGCCATGTTATCGTTACTCATCGACAATACTGGTACCCTGTGTATATAGCCATGTTATCGTTACTCATCGACTCTACTGGTACCCTGTGTATATAGCCATGTTATCGTTCCTCATCGACTCTACCTGTACCCTGTGTATATAGCCATGTTATCGTTCCTCATCGACTCTACTGGTACCCTGTGTATATAGCCATGTTATCGTTCCTCATCGACTCTCTACTGGTACCCTGTGTATATAGCCATGTTATCGTTACTCATCGACTCTACTGGTACCCTGTGTATATAGCCATGTTATCGTTCCTCATCGACTCTACTGGTACCCTGTGTATATAGCCATGTTATCGTTCCTCATCGACTCTACTGGTACCCTGTGTATATAGCCATGTTATCGTTCCTCATCGACTCTACTGGTACCCTGTGTATATAGCCATGTTATCGTTACTCTGTGTGTGTATATAGCCATGTTATCGTTACTCAGTGTGTATATAGCCATGTTACCATTACTCAGTGTGTATATAGCCATGTTATCGTTACTCCGTGTGTATATAGCCATGTTATCGTTACTCATCGACAATACTGGTACCCTGTGTATATAGCCATGTTATCGTTCCTCATCGACTCTACTGGTACCCTGTGTATATAGCCATGTTATCGTTCCTCATCGACTCTACTGGTACCCTGTGTATATAGCCATGTTATCGTTCCTCATCGACTCTACTGGTACCCTGTGTATATAGCCATGTTATCGTTCCTCATCGACTCTACTGGTACCCTGTGTATATAGCCATGTTATCGTTACTCTGTGTGTGTATATAGCCATGTTATCGTTACTCAGTGTGTATATAGCCATGTTACCATTACTCAGTGTGTATATAGCCATGTTATCGTTACTCCGTGTGTATATAGCCATGTTATCGTTACTCATCGACAATACTGGTACCCTGTGTATATAGCCATGTTATCGTTCCTCATCGACTCTACTGGTACCCTGTGTATATAGCCATGTTATCGTTCCTCATCGACTCTACTGGTACCCTGTGTATATAGCCATGTTATCGTTCCTCATCGACTATACTGGTACCATGTGTATATAGCCATGTTATCGTTCCTCATCGACTCTACTGGTACCCTGTGTATATAGCCATGTTATCGTTACTCATCGACAATACTGGTACCCTGTGTATATAGCCATGTTATCGTTACTCATCGACTCTACTGGTACCCTGTGTATATAGCCATGTTATCGTTCCTCATCGACTCTACCTGTACCCTGTGTATATAGCCATGTTATCGTTCCTCATCGACTCTACTGGTACCCTGTGTATATAGCCATGTTATCGTTCCTCATCGACTCTCTACTGGTACCCTGTGTATATAGCCATGTTATCGTTACTCATCGACTCTACTGGTACCCTGTGTATATAGCCATGTTATCGTTCCTCATCGACTCTACTGGTACCCTGTGTATATAGCCATGTCATCGTTCCTCATCGACTCTACTGGTACCCTGTGTATATAGCCATGTTATCGTTCCTCATCGACTCTACTGGTACCCTGTGTATATAGCCATGTTATCGTTACTCTGTGTGTGTATATAGCCATGTTATCGTTACTCAGTGTGTATATAGCCATGTTACCATTACTCAGTGTGTATATAGCCATGTTATCGTTACTCCGTGTGTATATAGCCATGTTATCGTTACTCATCGACAATACTGGTACCCTGTGTATATAGCCATGTTATCGTTCCTCATCGACTCTACTGGTACCCTGTGTATATAGCCATGTTATCGTTCCTCATCGACTCTACTGGTACCCTGTGTATATAGCCATGTTATCGTTCCTCATCGACTATACTGTTACCATGTGTATATAGCCATGTTATCGTTCCTCATCGACTCTACTGGTACCCTGTGTATATAGCCATGTTATCGTTCCTCATCGACTCTACTGGTACCCTGTGTATATAGCCATGTTATCGTTACTCATCGACAATACTGGTACCCTGTGTATATAGCCATGTTATCGTTACTCATCGACTCTACTGGTACCCTGTGTATATAGCCATGTTATCGTTCCTCATCGACTCTACCTGTACCCTGTGTATATAGCCATGTTATCGTTCCTCATCGACTCTACTGGTACCCTGTGTATATAGCCATGTTATCGTTCCTCATCGACTCTCTACTGGTACCCTGTGTATATAGCCATGTTATCGTTCCTCATCGACTCTACTGGTACCCTGTGTATATAGCCATGTTATCGTTCCTCATCGACTCTACTGGTACCCTGTGTATATAGCCATGTTATCGTTCCTCATCGACTCTACTGGTACCCTGTGTATATAGCCATGTTATCGTTCCTCATCGACTCTACTGGTACCCTGTGTATATAGCCATGTTATCGTTACTCCGTGTGTGTATATAGCCATGTTATCGTTACTCAGTGTGTATATAGCTATGTTATCGTTATTCAGTGTGTATATAGCCATGTTATCGTTACTCAGTGTGTATATAGCCATGTTACCATTACGCAGTGTGTATATAGCCATGTTATCGTTACTCCGTGTGTATTTAGCCATGTTATCGTTGCTCAGTGTGTATATAGCCATGTTATCGTTCCTCATCGACTCTACTGGTACCCTGTGTATATAGCCATGTTATCGTTCCTCATCGACTCTACTGGTACCCTGTGTATATAGCCATGTTATCGTTACTCATCGACAATACTGGTACCCTGTGTATATAGCCATGTTATCGTTCCTCATCGACTCTACTGGTACCCTGTGTATATAGCCATGTTATCGTTCCTCATCAACTCTACTGGTACCCTGTGTATATAGCCATGTTATCGTTCCTCATCGACTCTCTACTGGTACCCTGTGTATATAGCCATGTTATCGTTACTCATCGACTCTACTGGTACCCTGTGTATATAGCCATGTTATCGTTCCTCATCGACTCTACTGGTACCCTGTGTATATAGCCATGTTATCGTTCCTCATCGACTCTACTGGTACCCTGTGTATATAGCCATGTTATCGTTCCTCATCGACTCTACTGGTACCCTGTGTATATAGCCATGTTATCGTTACTCTGTGTGTGTATATAGCCATGTTATCGTTACTCAGTGTGTATATAGCTATGTTATCGTTATTCAGTGTGTATATAGCCATGTTATCGTTACTCAGTGTGTATATAGCCATGTTAACATTACTCAGTGAGTATATAGCCATGTTATCGTTACTCCGTGTGTATATAGCCATGTTATCGTTACTCATCGACAATACTGGTACCCTGTGTATATAGCCATGTTATCGTTCCTCATCGACTCTACTGGTACCCTGTGTATATAGCCATGTTATCGTTCCTCATCGACTCTACTGGTACCCTGTGTATATAGCCATGTTATCGTTCCTCATCGACTATACTGGTACCATGTGTATATAGCCATGTTATCGTTCCTCATCGACTCTACTGGTACCCTGTGTATATAGCCATGTTATCGTTCCTCATCGACTCTACTGGTACCCTGTGTATATAGCCATGTTATCGTTACTCATCGACAATACTGGTACCCTGTGTATATAGCCATGTTATCGTTACTCATCGACTCTACTGGTACCCTGTGTATATAGCCATGTTATCGTTCCTCATCGACTCTACCTGTACCCTGTGTATATAGCCATGTTATCGTTCCTCATCGACTCTACTGGTACCCTGTGTATATAGCCATGTTATCGTTCCTCATCGACTCTCTACTGGTACCCTGTGTATATAGCCATGTTATCGTTACTCATCGACTCTACTGGTACCCTGTGTATATAGCCATGTTATCGTTCCTCATCGACTCTACTGGTACCCTGTGTATATAGCCATGTTATCGTTCCTCATCGACTCTACTGGTACCCTGTGTATATAGCCATGTTATCGTTATTCAGTGTGTATATAGCCATTTTATCGTTACTCAGTGTGTATATAGCCATGTTACCATTACTCAGTGTGTATATAGCCATGTTATCGTTACTCCGTGTGTATATAGCCATGTTATCGTTACTCATCGACAATACTGGTACCCTGTGTATATAGCCATGTTATCGTTCCTCATCGACTCTACTGGTACCCTGTGTATATAGCCATGTTATCGTTCCTCATCGACTCTACTGGTACCCTGTGTATATAGCCATGTTATCGTTCCTCATCGACTATACTGGTACCATGTGTATATAGCCATGTTATCGTTCCTCATCGACTCTACTGGTACCCTGTGTATATAGCCATGTTATCGTTCCTCATCGACTCTACTGGTACCCTGTGTATATAGCCATGTTATCGTTACTCATCGACAATACTGGTACCCTGTGTATATAGCCATGTTATCGTTACTCATCGACTCTACTGGTACCCTGTGTATATAGCCATGTTATCGTTCCTCATTGACTCTACCTGTACCCTGTGTATATAGCCATGTTATCGTTCCTCATCGACTCTACTGGTACCCTGTGTATATAGCCATGTTATCGTTCCTCATCGACTCTCTACTGGTACCCTGTGTATATAGCCATGTTATCGTTACTCATCGACTCTACTGGTACCCTGTGTATATAGCCATGTTATCGTTCCTCATCGACTCTACTGGTACCCTGTGTATATAGCCATGTTATCGTTCCTCATCGACTCTACTGGTACCCTGTGTATATAGCCATGTTATCGTTCCTCATCGACTCTACTGGTACCCTGTGTATATAGCCATGTTATCGTTACTCTGTGTGTGTATATAGCCATGTTATCGTTACTCAGTGTGTATATAGCCATGTTACCATTACTCAGTGTGTATATAGCCATGTTATCGTTACTCCGTGTGTATATAGCCATGTTATCGTTACTCATCGACAATACTGGTACCCTGTGTATATAGCCATGTTATCGTTCCTCATCGACTCTACTGGTACCCTGTGTATATAGCCATGTTATCGTTCCTCATCGACTCTACTGGTACCCTGTGTATATAGCCATGTTATCGTTCCTCATCGACTATACTGGTACCATGTGTATATAGCCATGTTATCGTTCCTCATCGACTCTACTGGTACCCTGTGTATATAGCCATGTTATCGTTACTCATCGACAATACTGGTACCCTGTGTATATAGCCATGTTATCGTTACTCATCGACTCTACTGGTACCCTGTGTATATAGCCATGTTATCGTTCCTCATCGACTCTACCTGTACCCTGTGTATATAGCCATGTTATCGTTCCTCATCGACTCTACTGGTACCCTGTGTATATAGCCATGTTATCGTTCCTCATCGACTCTCTACTGGTACCCTGTGTATATAGCCATGTTATCGTTACTCATCGACTCTACTGGTACCCTGTGTATATAGCCATGTTATCGTTCCTCATCGACTCTACTGGTACCCTGTGTATATAGCCATGTTATCGTTCCTCATCGACTCTACTGGTACCCTGTGTATATAGCCATGTTATCGTTCCTCATCGACTCTACTGGTACCCTGTGTATATAGCCATGTTATCGTTACTCTGTGTGTGTATATAGCCATGTTATCGTTACTCAGTGTGTATATAGCCATGTTATCGTTCCTCATCGACTATACTGGTACCATGTGTATATAGCCATGTTATCGTTCCTCATCGACTCTACTGGTACCCTGTGTATATAGCCATGTTATCGTTCCTCATCGACTCTACTGGTACCCTGTGTATATAGCCATGTTATCGTTACTCATCGACAATACTGGTACCCTGTGTATATAGCCATGTTATCGTTACTCATCGACTCTACTGGTACCCTGTGTATATAGCCATGTTATCGTTCCTCATTGACTCTACCTGTACCCTGTGTATATAGCCATGTTATCGTTCCTCATCGACTCTACTGGTACCCTGTGTATATAGCCATGTTATCGTTCCTCATCGACTCTCTACTGGTACCCTGTGTATATAGCCATGTTATCGTTACTCATCGACTCTACTGGTACCCTGTGTATATAGCCATGTTATCGTTCCTCATCGACTCTACTGGTACCCTGTGTATATAGCCATGTTATCGTTCCTCATCGACTCTACTGGTACCCTGTGTATATAGCCATGTTATCGTTCCTCATCGACTCTACTGGTACCCTGTGTATATAGCCATGTTATCGTTACTCTGTGTGTGTATATAGCCATGTTATCGTTACTCAGTGTGTATATAGCCATGTTACCATTACTCAGTGTGTATATAGCCATGTTATCGTTACTCCGTGTGTATATAGCCATGTTATCGTTACTCATCGACAATACTGGTACCCTGTGTATATAGCCATGTTATCGTTCCTCATCGACTCTACTGGTACCCTGTGTATATAGCCATGTTATCGTTCCTCATCGACTCTACTGGTACCCTGTGTATATAGCCATGTTATCGTTCCTCATCGACTATACTGGTACCATGTGTATATAGCCATGTTATCGTTCCTCATCGACTCTACTGGTACCCTGTGTATATAGCCATGTTATCGTTACTCATCGACAATACTGGTACCCTGTGTATATAGCCATGTTATCGTTACTCATCGACTCTACTGGTACCCTGTGTATATAGCCATGTTATCGTTCCTCATCGACTCTACCTGTACCCTGTGTATATAGCCATGTTATCGTTCCTCATCGACTCTACTGGTACCCTGTGTATATAGCCATGTTATCGTTCCTCATCGACTCTCTACTGGTACCCTGTGTATATAGCCATGTTATCGTTACTCATCGACTCTACTGGTACCCTGTGTATATAGCCATGTTATCGTTCCTCATCGACTCTACTGGTACCCTGTGTATATAGCCATGTTATCGTTCCTCATCGACTCTACTGGTACCCTGTGTATATAGCCATGTTATCGTTCCTCATCGACTCTACTGGTACCCTGTGTATATAGCCATGTTATCGTTACTCTGTGTGTGTATATAGCCATGTTATCGTTACTCAGTGTGTATATAGCCATGTTACCATTACTCAGTGTGTATATAGCCATGTTATCGTTACTCCGTGTGTATATAGCCATGTTATCGTTACTCATCGACAATACTGGTACCCTGTGTATATAGCCATGTTATCGTTCCTCATCGACTCTACTGGTACCCTGTGTATATAGCCATGTTATCGTTCCTCATCGACTCTACTGGTACCCTGTGTATATAGCCATGTTATCGTTCCTCATCGACTCTACTGGTACCCTGTGTATATAGCCATGTTATCGTTCCTCATCGACTCTACTGGTACCCTGTGTATATAGCCATGTTATCGTTACTCTGTGTGTGTATATAGCCATGTTATCGTTACTCAGTGTGTATATAGCCATGTTACCATTACTCAGTGTGTATATAGCCATGTTATCGTTACTCCGTGTGTATATAGCCATGTTATCGTTACTCATCGACAATACTGGTACCCTGTGTATATAGCCATGTTATCGTTCCTCATCGACTCTACTGGTACCCTGTGTATATAGCCATGTTATCGTTCCTCATCGACTCTACTGGTACCCTGTGTATATAGCCATGTTATCGTTCCTCATCGACTATACTGGTACCATGTGTATATAGCCATGTTATCGTTCCTCATCGACTCTACTGGTACCCTGTGTATATAGCCATGTTATCGTTACTCATCGACAATACTGGTACCCTGTGTATATAGCCATGTTATCGTTACTCATCGACTCTACTGGTACCCTGTGTATATAGCCATGTTATCGTTCCTCATCGACTCTACCTGTACCCTGTGTATATAGCCATGTTATCGTTCCTCATCGACTCTACTGGTACCCTGTGTATATAGCCATGTTATCGTTCCTCATCGACTCTCTACTGGTACCCTGTGTATATAGCCATGTTATCGTTACTCATCGACTCTACTGGTACCCTGTGTATATAGCCATGTTATCGTTCCTCATCGACTCTACTGGTACCCTGTGTATATAGCCATGTCATCGTTCCTCATCGACTCTACTGGTACCCTGTGTATATAGCCATGTTATCGTTCCTCATCGACTCTACTGGTACCCTGTGTATATAGCCATGTTATCGTTACTCTGTGTGTGTATATAGCCATGTTATCGTTACTCAGTGTGTATATAGCCATGTTACCATTACTCAGTGTGTATATAGCCATGTTATCGTTACTCCGTGTGTATATAGCCATGTTATCGTTACTCATCGACAATACTGGTACCCTGTGTATATAGCCATGTTATCGTTCCTCATCGACTCTACTGGTACCCTGTGTATATAGCCATGTTATCGTTCCTCATCGACTCTACTGGTACCCTGTGTATATAGCCATGTTATCGTTCCTCATCGACTATACTGTTACCATGTGTATATAGCCATGTTATCGTTCCTCATCGACTCTACTGGTACCCTGTGTATATAGCCATGTTATCGTTCCTCATCGACTCTACTGGTACCCTGTGTATATAGCCATGTTATCGTTACTCATCGACAATACTGGTACCCTGTGTATATAGCCATGTTATCGTTACTCATCGACTCTACTGGTACCCTGTGTATATAGCCATGTTATCGTTCCTCATCGACTCTACCTGTACCCTGTGTATATAGCCATGTTATCGTTCCTCATCGACTCTACTGGTACCCTGTGTATATAGCCATGTTATCGTTCCTCATCGACTCTCTACTGGTACCCTGTGTATATAGCCATGTTATCGTTCCTCATCGACTCTACTGGTACCCTGTGTATATAGCCATGTTATCGTTCCTCATCGACTCTACTGGTACCCTGTGTATATAGCCATGTTATCGTTCCTCATCGACTCTACTGGTACCCTGTGTATATAGCCATGTTATCGTTCCTCATCGACTCTACTGGTACCCTGTGTATATAGCCATGTTATCGTTACTCCGTGTGTGTATATAGCCATGTTATCGTTACTCAGTGTGTATATAGCTATGTTATCGTTATTCAGTGTGTATATAGCCATGTTATCGTTACTCAGTGTGTATATAGCCATGTTACCATTACGCAGTGTGTATATAGCCATGTTATCGTTACTCCGTGTGTATTTAGCCATGTTATCGTTGCTCAGTGTGTATATAGCCATGTTATCGTTACTCATTGTGTATATAGCCATGTTATCGTAATTCAGTGTGTATATAGCCATGTTATCGTTACTCAGTGTGTATATAGCCATGTTATCGTTACTCAGTGTGTATTTAGCCATGTTATCGTTACTCAGTGTGTATATAGCCATGTTATCGTTACTCAGTGTGTATATAGCCATGTTATCGTTACTCATTGTGTATATAGCCATGTTATCGTTACTCAGTGTGTATATAGCCATGTTATTGTTAGTCATTGTGTATATAGCCATGTTATCGTTACTCAGTGTGTATATAGCCATGTTATCATTACTCAGTGTGTATATAGCCATGTTATCGTTACTCAGTGTGTATATAGCCATGTTATCGTTACTCAGTGTGTATATAGCCATGTTATCGTTACTCAGTGTGTATATAGCCATGTTATCGTTACTCATTGTGTATATAGCCATGTTATCGTTACTCAGTGTGTATATAGCCATGTTATTGTTACTCAGTGTGTATTTAGCCATGTTATCGTTACTCAGTGTGTATTTAGCCATGTTATCGTTACTCAGTGTGTATATAGCCATGTTATCGTTACTCAGTGTGTATATAGCCATGTTATCGTTACTCATTGTGTATATAGCCATGTTATCGTTACTCATTGTGTATATAGCCATGTTATCATTACTCAGTGTGTATATAGCTATGTTATCGTTACTCAGTGTGTATATAGCCATGTTATCGTTACTCAGTGTGTATATAGCCATGTTATTGTTACTCATTATGTATATAGCCATGTTCTCGTTACTCAGTGTGTATATAGCCATGTTATCATTACTCAGTGTGTATATAGCTATGTTATCGTTACTCAGTGTGTATATAGCCATGTTATCGTTACTCAGTGTGTATATAGCCATGTTATTGTTACTCATTGTGTATATAGCCATGTTATCGTTACTCAGTGTGTATATAGCCATGTTATCATTACTCAGTGTGTATATAGCCATGTTATCGTTACTCAGTGTGTATATAGCCATGTTATCGTTCCTCATCGACTCTCTACTGGTACCCTGTGTATATAGCCATGTTATCGTTACTCATCGACTCTACTGGTACCCTGTGTATATAGCCATGTTATCGTTCCTCATCGACTCTACTGGTACCCTGTGTATATAGCCATGTTATCGTTCCTCATCGACTCTACTGGTACCCTGTGTATATAGCCATGTTATCGTTCCTCATCGACTCTACTGGTACCCTGTGTATATAGCCATGTTATCGTTACTCTGTGTGTGTATATAGCCATGTTATCGTTACTCAGTGTGTATATAGCCATGTTACCATTACTCAGTGTGTATATAGCCATGTTATCGTTACTCCGTGTGTATATAGCCATGTTATCGTTACTCATCGACAATACTGGTACCCTGTGTATATAGCCATGTTATCGTTCCTCATCGACTCTACTGGTACCCTGTGTATATAGCCATGTTATCGTTCCTCATCGACTCTACTGGTACCCTGTGTATATAGCCATGTTATCGTTCCTCATCGACTATACTGGTACCATGTGTATATAGCCATGTTATCGTTCCTCATCGACTCTACTGGTACCCTGTGTATATAGCCATGTTATCGTTCCTCATCGACTCTACTGGTACCCTGTGTATATAGCCATGTTATCGTTACTCATCGACAATACTGGTACCCTGTGTATATAGCCATGTTATCGTTACTCATCGACTCTACTGGTACCCTGTGTATATAGCCATGTTATCGTTCCTCATCGACTCTACTGGTACCCTGTGTATATAGCCATGTTATCGTTCCTCATCGACTCTACTGGTACCCTGTGTATATAGCCATGTTATCGTTCCTCATCGACTATACTGGTACCATGTGTATATAGCCATGTTATCGTTCCTCATCGACTCTACTGGTACCCTGTGTATATAGCCATGTTATCGTTCCTCATCGACTCTACTGGTACCCTGTGTATATAGCCATGTTATCGTTACTCATCGACAATACTGGTACCCTGTGTATATAGCCATGTTATCGTTACTCATCGACTCTACTGGTACCCTGTGTATATAGCCATGTTATCGTTCCTCATCGACTCTACCTGTACCCTGTGTATATAGCCATGTTATCGTTCCTCATCGACTCTACTGGTACCCTGTGTATATAGCCATGTTATTGTTCCTCATCGACTCTCTACTGGTACCCTGTGTATATAGCCATGTTATCGTTCCTCATCGACTCTACTGGTACCCTGTGTATATAGCCATGTTATCGTTCCTCATCGACTCTACTGGTACCCTGTGTATATAGCCATGTTATCGTTACTCTGTGTGTGTATATAGCCATGTTATCGTTACTCAGTGTGTATATAGCCATGTTACCATTACTCAGTGTGTATATAGCCATGTTATCGTTACTCCGTGTGTATATAGCCATGTTATCGTTACTCATCGACAATACTGGTACCCTGTGTATATAGCCATGTTATCGTTCCTCATCGACTCTACTGGTACCCTGTGTATATAGCCATGTTATCGTTCCTCATCGACTCTACTGGTACCCTGTGTATATAGCCATGTTATCGTTCCTCATCGACTATACTGGTACCATGTGTATATAGCCATGTTATCGTTCCTCATCGACTCTACTGGTACCCTGTGTATATAGCCATGTTATCGTTCCTCATCGACTCTACTGGTACCCTGTGTATATAGCCATGTTATCGTTACTCATCGACAATACTGGTACCCTGTGTATATAGCCATGTTATCGTTACTCATCGACTCTACTGGTACCCTGTGTATATAGCCATGTTATCGTTCCTCATCGACTCTACTGGTACCCTGTGTATATAGCCATGTTATCGTTCCTCATCGACTCTACTGGTACCCTGTGTATATAGCCATGTTATCGTTCCTCATCGACTATACTGGTACCATGTGTATATAGCCATGTTATCGTTCCTCATCGACTCTACTGGTACCCTGTGTATATAGCCATGTTATCGTTCCTCATCGACTCTACTGGTACCCTGTGTATATAGCCATGTTATCGTTACTCATCGACAATACTGGTACCCTGTGTATATAGCCATGTTATCGTTACTCATCGACTCTACTGGTACCCTGTGTATATAGCCATGTTATCGTTCCTCATCGACTCTACCTGTACCCTGTGTATATAGCCATGTTATCGTTCCTCATCGACTCTACTGGTACCCTGTGTATATAGCCATGTTATCGTTCCTCATCGACTCTCTACTGGTACCCTGTGTATATAGCCATGTTATCGTTACTCATCGACTCTACTGGTACCCTGTGTATATAGCCATGTTATCGTTCCTCATCGACTCTACTGGTACCCTGTGTATATAGCCATGTTATCGTTCCTCATCGACTCTACTGGTACCCTGTGTATATAGCCATGTTATCGTTACTCTGTGTGTGTATATAGCCATGTTATCGTTACTCAGTGTGTATATAGCCATGTTACCATTACTCAGTGTGTATATAGCCATGTTATCGTTACTCCGTGTGTATATAGCCATGTTATCGTTACTCATCGACAATACTGGTACCCTGTGTATATAGCCATGTTATCGTTCCTCATCGACTCTACTGGTACCCTGTGTATATAGCCATGTTATCGTTCCTCATCGACTCTACTGGTACCCTGTGTATATAGCCATGTTATCGTTCCTCATCGACTATACTGGTACCATGTGTATATAGCCATGTTATCGTTCCTCATCGACTCTACTGGTACCCTGTGTATATAGCCATGTTATCGTTCCTCATCGACTCTACTGGTACCCTGTGTATATAGCCATGTTATCGTTACTCATCGACAATACTGGTACCCTGTGTATATAGCCATGTTATCGTTACTCATCGACTCTACTGGTACCCTGTGTATATAGCCATGTTATCGTTCCTCATCGACTCTACTGGTACCCTGTGTATATAGCCATGTTATCGTTCCTCATCGACTCTACTGGTACCCTGTGTATATAGCCATGTTATCGTTCCTCATCGACTATACTGGTACCATGTGTATATAGCCATGTTATCGTTCCTCATCGACTCTACTGGTACCCTGTGTATATAGCCATGTTATCGTTCCTCATCGACTCTACTGGTACCCTGTGTATATAGCCATGTTATCGTTACTCATCGACAATACTGGTACCCTGTGTATATAGCCATGTTATCGTTACTCATCGACTCTACTGGTACCCTGTGTATATAGCCATGTTATCGTTCCTCATCGACTCTACCTGTACCCTGTGTATATAGCCATGTTATCGTTCCTCATCGACTCTACTGGTACCCTGTGTATATAGCCATGTTATCGTTCCTCATCGACTCTCTACTGGTACCCTGTGTATATAGCCATGTTATCGTTACTCATCGACTCTACTGGTACCCTGTGTATATAACCATGTTATCGTTCCTCATCGACTCTACTGGTACCCTGTGTATATAGCCATGTTATCGTTACTCTGTGTGTGTATATAGCCATGTTATCGTTACTCAGTGTGTATATAGCCATGTTACCATTACTCAGTGTGTATATAGCCATGTTATCGTTACTCCGTGTGTATATAGCCATGTTATCGTTACTCATCGACAATACTGGTACCCTGTGTATATAGCCATGTTATCGTTCCTCATCGACTCTACTGGTACCCTGTGTATATAGCCATGTTATCGTTCCTCATCGACTCTACTGGTACCCTGTGTATATAGCCATGTTATCGTTCCTCATCGACTATACTGGTACCATGTGTATATAGCCATGTTATCGTTCCTCATCGACTCTACTGGTACCCTGTGTATATAGCCATGTTATCGTTCCTCATCGACTCTACTGGTACCCTGTGTATATAGCCATGTTATCGTTACTCATCGACAATACTGGTACCCTGTGTATATAGCCATGTTATCGTTACTCATCGACTCTACTGGTACCCTGTGTATATAGCCATGTTATCGTTCCTCATCGACTCTACTGGTACCCTGTGTATATAGCCATGTTATCGTTCCTCATCGACTCTACTGGTACCCTGTGTATATAGCCATGTTATCGTTCCTCATCGACTATACTGGTACCATGTGTATATAGCCATGTTATCGTTCCTCATCGACTCTACTGGTACCCTGTGTATATAGCCATGTTATCGTTCCTCATCGACTCTACTGGTACCCTGTGTATATAGCCATGTTATCGTTACTCATCGACAATACTGGTACCCTGTGTATATAGCCATGTTATCGTTACTCATCGACTCTACTGGTACCCTGTGTATATAGCCATGTTATCGTTCCTCATCGACTCTACCTGTACCCTGTGTATATAGCCATGTTATCGTTCCTCATCGACTCTACTGGTACCCTGTGTATATAGCCATGTTATCGTTCCTCATCGACTCTCTACTGGTACCCTGTGTATATAGCCATGTTATCGTTACTCATCGACTCTACTGGTACCCTGTGTATATAGCCATGTTATCGTTCCTCATCGACTCTACTGGTACCCTGTGTATATAGCCATGTTATCGTTACTCTGTGTGTGTATATAGCCATGTTATCGTTACTCAGTGTGTATATAGCCATGTTATCGTTACTCATCGACAATACTGGTACCCTGTGTATATAGCCATGTTATCGTTCCTCATCGACTCTACTGGTACCCTGTGTATATAGCCATGTTATCGTTCCTCATCGACTCTACTGGTACCCTGTGTATATAGCCATGTTATCGTTCCTCATCGACTCTACTGGTACCCTGTGTATATAGCCATGTTATCGTTACTCATCGACAATACTGGTACCCTGTGTATATAGCCATGTTATCGTTACTCATCGACTCTACTGGTACCCTGTGTATATAGCCATGTTATCGTTCCTCATCGACTCTACCTGTACCCTGTGTATATAGCCATGTTATCGTTCCTCATCGACTCTACTGGTACCCTGTGTATATAGCCATGTTATCGTTCCTCATCGACTCTCTACTGGTACCCTGTGTATATAGCCATGTTATCGTTACTCATCGACTCTACTGGTACCCTGTGTATATAGCCATGTTATCGTTCCTCATCGACTCTACTGGTACCCTGTGTATATAGCCGTGTTATCGTTACTCTGTGTGTGTATATAGCCATGTTATCGTTACTCCGTGTGTATATAGCCATGTTATCGTTACTCATCGACAATACTGGTACCCTGTGTATATAGCCATGTTATCGTTCCTCATCGACTCTACTGGTACCCTGTGTATATAGCCATGTTATCGTTCCTCATCGACTCTACTGGTACCCTGTGTATATAGCCATGTTATCGTTCCTCATCGACTATACTGGTACCATGTGTATATAGCCATGTTATCGTTCCTCATCGACTCTACTGGTACCCTGTGTATATAGCCATGTTATCGTTCCTCATCGACTCTACTGGTACCCTGTGTATATAGCCATGTTATCGTTACTCATCGACAATACTGGTACCCTGTGTATATAGCCATGTTATCGTTACTCATCGACTCTACTGGTACCCTGTGTATATAGCCATGTTATCGTTCCTCATCGACTCTACTGGTACCCTGTGTATATAGCCATGTTATCGTTCCTCATCGACTATACTGGTACCATGTGTATATAGCCATGTTATCGTTCCTCATCGACTCTACTGGTACCCTGTGTATATAGCCATGTTATCGTTCCTCATCGACTCTACTGGTACCCTGTGTATATAGCCATGTTATCGTTACTCATCGACAATACTGGTACCCTGTGTATATAGCCATGTTATCGTTACTCATCGACTCTACTGGTACCCTGTGTATATAGCCATGTTATCGTTCCTCATCGACTCTACCTGTACCCTGTGTATATAGCCATGTTATCGTTCCTCATCGACTCTACTGGTACCCTGTGTATATAGCCATGTTATCGTTCCTCATCGACTCTCTACTGGTACCCTGTGTATATAGCCATGTTATCGTTACTCATCGACTCTACTGGTACCCTGTGTATATAGCCATGTTATCGTTCCTCATCGACTCTACTGGTACCCTGTGTATATAGCCATGTTATCGTTCCTCATCGACTCTACTGGTACCCTGTGTATATAGCCATGTTATCGTTCCTCATCGACTCTACTGGTACCCTGTGTATATAGCCATGTTATCGTTACTCCGTGTGTGTATATAGCCATGTTATCGTTACTCAGTGTGTATATAGCTATGTTATCGTTATTCGGTGTGTATATAGCCATGTTATCGTTACTCAGTGTGTATATAGCCATGTTACCATTACTCAGTGTGTATATAGCCATGTTATCGTTACTCCGTGTGTATTTAGCCATGTTATCGTTGCTCAGTGTGTATATAGCCATGTTATCGTTACTCATTGTGTATATAGCCATGTTATCGTTATTCAGTGTGTATATAGCCATGTTATCGTTACTCAGTGTGTATATAGCCATGTTATCGTTACTCAGTGTGTATTTAGCCATGTTATCGTTACTCAGTGTGTATATAGCCATGTTATCGTTACTCAGTGTGTATATAGCCATGTTATCGTTACTCATTGTGTATATAGCCATGTTATCGTTACTCAGTGTGTATATAGCCATGTTATTGTTACTCATTGTGTATATAGCCATGTTATCGTTACTCATTGTGTATATAGCCATGTTATCATTACTCAGTGTGTATATAGCTATGTTATCGTTACTCAGTGTGTATATAGCCATGTTATCGTTACTCAGTGTGTATTTAGCCATGTTATCGTTACTCATTGTGTATATAGCCATGTTATCGTTACTCAGTGTGTATATAGCCATGTTATCGTTACTCAGTGTGTATATAGCCATGTTATCATTACTCAGTGTGTATATAGCCATGTTATCGTTACTCAGTGTGTATATAGCCATGTTATTGTTACTCATTGTGTATATAGCCATGTTATCGTTACTCAGTGTGTATATAGCCATGTTATCGTTACTCAGTGTGTATATAACCATGTTATCGTTACTCATTATGTATATATTATTACGTGATTTACTTTTCGATTATTTCTCCATTTGTTTTCTCTCTGCATTGTTGGGAAGTTCCCATAAGCATTATACTGTTAGTCTATACCTTACATTTTATTTGATTTAAATTTCACCCCTTTAGTCTGACTTTAGCTCTTTCTCATTGGTGAAAAAATCTATTCTGTCCTCCTCTCAGATAATTGGTCTCATCTTCATCTCAGGCAGTTGGTCTCGTCTTCCTCTCAGGCAGTTGGTCTCGTCTTCCTCTCAGGCAGTTGGTCTCATCTTCCTCTCAGGCAGTTGGTCTCGTCTTCCTCTCAGGCAGTTGGTCTCGTCTTCCTCTCAGGCAGTTGGTCTCGTCTGGTTCAGGGTTTACTGATACATAGAGTACATGTTTTATGATGTCACAATGAAATTGCCCATCTCCTTTCTTTGCCTTCATCCTTTAAATGGTCATAGGGAATGGAGTGGAAAAAGATAGGGTGAGAGTCACGAGAAAGACAGGAAAGGGGGGAAGGAAGGAAAGGAATTTAGGAAAGCGAGAGAGAGGTGAAGCATTGGCACTGCCTGAGTCAGATTTATAGTGGCATTTGTAACTCTGTGCCAGTTGTACTGTTTGTTTAAATGTACACATACACAGTATCCCACCATGTTATAGTATGGCAATCTTCCAACTCATTCTGTAGCAAACCCACACTTGTGAGTCTGTCTGTCTGTCTGTCTGTCTGTCTGTCTGTATGTCTGTCTGTGCGTGTGTGTGTACACGTCTGTGTGTGTACATACGTTCGTGTGTGTGTACACGTTTGTGTGTGTGTACACGTGTGTGTGTGTGGGTGGGTGGGTTTACACATGTGTACATGTGTGTGTACAGGTGTGTGTGTGTGTGCACGGGTATGGGTGTGTGTGTGTGTACACAGGTGTGTGGGCACGTGTGTGTGTGTACTGTGTGTGTGTACACATGTGTACACGTGTGTGTACACGTGTGCGTGTGTGTGTGTATGTGTGTGTGTACACGTCTGTGTGTGTACATATGTGCGTGTGTATGTGGGTGGGTGGGTGGGATTACACATGTGTACATGTCTGTGTGTTTACAGGTGTGTGTGTACACGTGTGTTTACAGGTGTGTGTTTACAGGTGTGTGTGTGTGTGTGTGTGTGTGTGTGTGTGTGTGTGTGTATATGTACACATTTGTGTGTGTGTACATACGCATGCGTGTGTACACGTGGGTGGGTGTGTACACGGGTGTGTGTGTGTGTGTGTGTGTGTACACAGGTGTGTGTACACGGTGTGTGTGTGTACACATGTGTGTGTGTGTACGTGTGTTTGTGTACACATGTGTGTGTACAAGTGAGTGTGTGTGTGTGTGTGTGTGTGTGTGCGTGCGTGCGTGCGCACGTGTGTGTACACGTGCGTGTGTACTGTGTGTGTACACGTGTGGGGGTGTACATGTATGTATGTGTACAAGTATGTGTACATGCGTGTGTGTGTGTACACATGTGTGTGTGTACATACATGTGTGTGTGTGTGTGTGTGTGTATGTGGGTGGATAGGTAGGTGGGATTACACATGTGTACACGTGTGTGTGTGTACACGGGTGTGTGTACATGTGTGTGTGTGTGTGTGTGTGTGTGTACACGGATGTGTGTGTGTGTGTTTGTACATGTGTGTGTACACGTTTGTGTGTGCATGTGTGTGTACACGTGTATGTGTGTGTACACGTCTGTGTGTGTGTGTGGCTCATGTTTCCTGCTGTGTAATCTGAGTGTCTGAAAGAATGTGTTGAACCACGTCTGAATCCACTTCACAGTACATGCCCATGTATTATACTGTAAACAGCTGTGTTTCCATACTTAGATCAACCACTCTCTCAAACACTCAGTTAGTGTTTTAATAATGACTGGGTGTTGGTCAGTCATCTTGTATTTTGATTTCCTCATAGCCTACTGGGTTATCTCTCTCTCTCTCGCTCTCTCTTTCCTCTCTGTCTCTCATTCACACATACACACCTCCTTTTTTGAGAAAGTGAGGAGAGGTGCCCCAAGAATGAATTACCCAATCAAGATAACGAGCCAGGGAAATAAGTTAGAGGTCACACCACAATTAACCCTTACCCCTACACCCTGAACACACACACCATCAAACCCTCCTGAACTTAGGAACCCCCACATTCCTCCAGCCTTAAGGCTGCTCCATCACACTGCTTTTCTCTCTTTCACTCCCTCCCTCCCTACCTGCCTGCCACACTATCCCTCTCCCCTATCCTCCCCCTCTCTCTTGCTCAATTTATTTATTTTTCTCACTCAATCTTTCTCCCAGCTTGTCTGTCGTGCTGTCCTCCCTCTCTTTCTCCTCCCACAACGACTCCCTTGCTCTCCCTCAATCCACTATTTCTCTTTGTAGACTGTATTTTGTTCTGAGCATGGCCAGTAGGGCATTTCCTCTGCAGACCGGACAGTTCACTGCCCCCCCACATGAGAGAGAGAGAGAGAGAGAAAGAGAGAGAGACAGAGAGAGTAAAATAACGGGAGAGAGGGAGGGAAAAGGAAAGAGAGAGAGAGAGAGAGAGGACAATTAGAGGCAGTATACTTAAGTCCCCCCTACCTTTTATGTCTTTCTTTCTCTCTTGCCGTCTCTCGCTACACACCCTGGTTGTGGCTCTCTCCCTGTTTGGGCATGATGAGCACTGGCTGATGATTGGGGCTGATAAGATAAGGAATGTTGCTGGGAGAGGAGAGGAAACGCCTCTCAAACAGACAGGATCTGCTTAACTGAGCTGTATGGAAAACCGTTCTTCCCTTTTCCCAGTGAAGTCCCCTCTTACCTCCTCTTCCTCTCATGCCTCTTTTCCCCACTCAACCCAAGACTAGGGCTGAGAGAGGGGGAGGCAGGATATGAGGAGGGTGTGAGGCAAGAGATGAGGAGGGGGTGAGGCAGGAGAAGATGAGGGGGTGAGGCAGGAGAAGATGAGGGGGTGAGGCAGGAGAAAAGGAGACGGTATGGCAGGAGAAGAGGGGAGTGAGGCAGGAGAAGAGGGGAGTGTGCCAGGAGAAGAGGAGGGGAGTGAGGCAGGAGAAGAGGGGAGTGAGGCAGGAGAAGAGGGGAGTGAGGCAGGAGAAGAGGGGAGTGAGGCAGGAGAAGAGGAGGGGAGTGAGGCAGGAGAAGAGGAGGGGGTGAGGCAAGAGAAGGGGAGGGGGTGAGGCAAGAGAAGGGGAGGGGGTGAGGCAAGAGAAGGGGAGGGGGTAAGGCAGGAGAAGAGGAGGGGGTGAGGCAAGAGAAGGGGAGGGGGTGAGGCAAGAGAAGGGGAGGGGGTGAGGCAGGAGAAGAGGGGACTGAGGCAGGAGAAGGGGAGGGGGTGAGGCAAGAGAAGGGGAGGGGGTGAGGCAAGAGAAGGGGAGGGGGTGAGGCAGGAGAAGAGGGGAGTGAGGCAGGAGAAGAGGAGGGGGTGAGGCAGGAGAAGAGGGGAGTGAGGCAGGAGAGGAGGGGAGTGAGGCAGGAGAAGAGGAGGAGAGTGAGGCAGGAGAAGAGGAGGAGAGTGAGGCAAGAGAAGAGGAGGGGAGTGAGGCAGGAGAAGAGGAGGGGAGTGAGGCAGGAGAGGAGGAAGGGGTGAGGCAGGAGAAGAGGGGAGTGAGGCAGGAGAAGAGGAGGGGGTGAGGCAAGAGAAGGGGAGGGGGTGAGGCAAGAGAAGGGGAGGGGGTGAGGCAGGAGAAGAGGGGTGTGAGGCAGGACAAGAGGAGGGGGTGAGGCAAGAGAAGGGGGGGGGTGAGGCAAGAGAAGGGGAGGGGGTGAGGCAGGAGAAGAGGGGACTGAGGCAGGAGAAGAGGAGGGGGTGAGACAAGAGAAGGGGAGGGGGTGAGGCAAGAGAAGGGGAGGGGGTGAGGCAGGAGAAGAGGGGAGTGAGGCAGGAGAAGAGGAGGGGGTGAGGCAGGAGAAGAGGGGAGTGAGGCAGGAGAGGAGGGGAGTGAGGCAGGAGAAGAGGAGGAGAGTGAGGCAGGAGAAGAGGAGGAGAGTGAGGCAAGAGAAGAGGAGGGGAGTGAGGCAGGAGAAGAGGAGGGGAGTGAGGCAGGAGAAGAGGAGGGGAGTGAGGCAGGAGAAGAGGACGGGGAGTGAGGCAGGAGAAGAGGACGGGGTATGGCAGGAGAAGAGGAGAGGAGTGAGATAGGAGAAGAGGACGGGGAGTGAGGCAGGAGAAGAGGAGGGGAGTGAGGTAGGAGAAGAGGACGGGGAGTGAGGTAGGAGAAGAGGACGGGGAGTGAGGTAGGAGAAGAGGACGGGGTATGGCAGGAGAAGAGGGTGGGGAGTGAGGTAGGAGTAGAGGGCGGGGAGTGAGGCAGGAGAAGAGGACGGAAGTAAGGCAGGAGAAGAGGACGGGGAGTGAGGCAGGAGAAGAGGGCGGGGAGTGAGGCAGGAGAAGAGGACGGGGTATGGCAGGAGAAGAGGAAAGGAGTGAGATAGGAGAAGAGGACGGGGAGTGAGGCAGGAGAAGAGGTCGGGGAGTGAGGTAGGAGAAGAGGTCGGGGAGTGAGGTAGGAGAAGAGGACGGGGAGTGAGGTAGGAGAACAGGACGGGGAGTGAGGCAGGAGAAGAGGGCGGGGAGTGAGGTAGGAGAAGAGGACGGGGAGTGAGGCAGGAGAAGAGGACGGGGAGTGAGGTCGGAGAAGAGGGCGGGGAGTGAGGCAGGAGAAGAGGAAGGGGAGTGAGGTAGGAGAAGAGGGAGGGGAATGAGGTAGGAGAAGAGGAGGGGAGTGAGGCCGGAGAAGAGGAGGGGGTGAGGCAGGAGAAGAGGACGGGGTATTGCAGTAGAAGGGGAGAGGAGTGAGGCAGGAGAAGAGGACGGGGAGTGAGGTAGGAGAAGAGGATGTGGTATGGCAGTAGAAGGGGAGGGGGGTGAGGCAGGAGAAGAGGATGGGGTGAGGCAGGAGAAGAGGACGGGGTATGGCAGTAGAAGGGGAGAGGAGTGAGGCAGGAGAAGAGGACGGGAGTGAGGTAGGAGAAGAGGGCGGGGAGTGAGGCAGGAGAAGAGGGAGGGGAGTGAGGTAGGAGAAGAGGAGGGGAGTGAGGCAGGAGAAGAGAGTGGGGAGTGAGGCAGGAGAAGAGGACCGGGTATGGCAGGAGAAGGGGAGAGGAGTGAGGCAGGAGAAGAGGACGGGGAGTGAGGTAGGAAAAGAGGGCGGGGAGTGAGGCAGGAGAAGACGAGGGGGTATGGCAGTAGAAGGGGAGAGGAGTGAGGCAGGAGAAGAGGACGGGGAGTGAGGTAGGAGAAGAGGGCGGGGAGTGAGGCAGGAGAAGAGGACGGGGTATGGCAGTAGAAGGGGAGAGGAGTGAGGCAGGAGAAGAGGACGGGGAGTGAGGTAGGAGAAGAGGGCGGGGAGTGAGGCAGGAGAAGAGGGAGGGGAGTGAGGTAGGAGAAGAGGAGGGGAGTGAGGCAGGAGAAGAGAGTGGGGAGTGAGGCAGGAGAAGAGGACGGGGTATGTCAGGAGAAGGGGAGAGGAGTGAGGCAGGAGAAGAGGACGGAGAGTGAGGTAGGAGAAGAGGGCGGGGAGTGAGGCAGGAGAAGAGGGAGGGGAGTGAGGTAGGAGAAGAGGGCGGGAGTGAGGCAGGAGAAGAGTGCGGGGAGTGAGGCAGGAGAAGAGGGCGGGGAGTGAGGCAGGAGAAGAGGGCGGGGAGTGAGGCAGGAGAAGAGGATGGGGAGTGAGGCAGGAGAAGAGGACGGGGTATGGCAGGAGAAGGGGAGAGGAGTGAGGCAGGAGAAGAGGACGGGGAGTGAGGCAAGAGAAGAGGGCGGGGAGTGAGGCAGGAGAAGAGGGCGGGGAGTGAGGCAGGAGAAGAGGACGGGGAGTGAGGCAGGAGAAGAGGACGGGGAGTGAGGCGGGAGAAGAGGACGGGGTATGGCAGGAGAAGGGGAGAGGATTGAGGCAGGAGAAGGAGGGGAGTGAGGTAGGAGAAGAGGGCGTTGAGTGAGGTAGGAGAAGAGGGAGGGGAGTGAGGCAGGAGAAGAGGACGGGGAGTGAGGCAGGAGAAGAGGACGGGGAGTGAGGTAGGAGAAGAGGACGGGGAGTGAGGCAGGAGAAGAGGGAGGGGAGTGAGGTAGGAGAAGAGGGAGAAGGGGAGTGAGGCAGGAGAAGAGGACGGGGTATGGCAGGAGAAGAGGACGGGGTATGGCAGGAGAAGAGGGTGGGGAGTGAGGTAGGAGAAGAGGACGGGGAGTGAGGCAGGAGAAGAGGACGGGGAGTGAGGCAGGAGAAGAGGACGTGGAGTGAGGTAGGAGAAGAGGACGGGGAGTGAGGGAGGAGAAGAGGGAGGGGAGTGAGGTAGGAGAAGAGGGCGGGGAGTGAGGCAGGAGAAGAGGACGGGGTATGGCAGGAGAAGAGGAAGGGGTATGGCAGGAGAAGAGGACGGGGTATGGCAGGAGAAGAGGAAGGGGTATGGCAGGAGAAGAGGACGGGGTATGGCAGGAGAAGAGGGTGGGGAGTGAGGTAGGAGAAGAGGACGGGGAGTGAGGTAGGAGAAGAGGACGGGGAGTGAGGCAGGAGAAGAGGACGTGGAGTGAGGCAGGAGAAGAGGACAGGGAGTGAGGTAGGAGAAGAGGGCGGGGAGTGAGGCAGGAGAAGAGGGAGGGGAGTGAGTTAGGAGAAGAGGAGGGGAGTGAGGCAGGAGAAGAGGGTGGGGAGTGAGGTAGGAGTAGAGGGCGGGGAGTGAGGCAGGAGAATAGGACGGGAAGTGAGGTAGGAGAAGAGGGCGGGGAGTGAGGCAGGAGAAGAGGACGGGGTATGTCAGGAGAAGGGGAGAGGAGTGAGGCAGAAGAAGAGGGAGGGGAGTGAGGTAGGAGAAGAGGGCGGGGAGTGAGGCAGGAGAAGAGGGCGGGGAGTGAGGCAGGAGAAGAGGGCGGGGAGTGAGGCAGGAGAAGAGGGCGGGGAGTGAGGACGGGGAGTGAGGCAGGAGAAGAGGACGGGGAGTGAGGTAGGAGAAGAGGGAGGGGAGTGAGGTAGGAGAAGAGGGAGAAGGGGAGTGAGGCAGGAGAAGAGGGAGAAGGGGAGTGAGGCAGGAGAAGAGGACGGGGTATGGCAGGATAAGAGGACGGGGTATGGCAGGAGAAGAGGGTGGGGAGTGAGGTAGGAGAAGAGGACGGGGAGTGAGGCAGGAGAAGAGGACGGGGAGTGAGGCAGGAGAAGAGGACGGGGAGTGAGGTAGGAGAAGAGGGCGGGGAGTGAGGCAGGAGAAGAGGACGGGGTATGGCAGGAGAAGAGGACGGGGTATGGCAGGAGAAGAGGGTGGGGAGTGAGGTAGGAGAAGAGGACGGGGAGTGAGGCAGGAGAAGAGGACGGGGAGTGAGGCAGGAGAAGAGGACGGGGAGTGAGGTAGGAGAAGAGGGCGGGGAGTGAGGCAGGAGAAGAGGGAGGGGAGTGAGTTAGGAGAAGAGGAGGGGAGTGAGGCAGGAGAAGAGGGTGGGGAGTGAGGTAGGAGTAGAGGGCGGGGAGTGAGGCAGGAGAATAGGACGGGGAGTGAGGCAGGAGAAGAGGACGGGGAGTGAGGTAGGAGAAGAGGACGGGGAGTGAGGTAGGAGAAGAGGACGGGGTATGGCAGGAGAAGAGGGTGGGGAGTGAGGTAGGAGTAGAGGGCGGGGAGTGAGGCAGGAGAAGAGGACGGAAGTAAGGCAGGAGAAGAGGACGGGGAGTGAGGCAGGAGAAGAGGGCGGGGAGTGAGGCAGGAGAAGAGGACGGGGTATGGCAGGAGAAGAGGAGAGGAGTGAGATAGGAGAAGAGGACGGGGAGTGAGGCAGGAGAAGAGGTCGGGAGTGAGGTAGGAGAAGAGGTCGGGGAGTGAGGCAGGAGAAGAGGGCGGGGAGTGAGGTAGGAGAAGAGGACGGGGAGTGAGGCAGGAGAAGAGGACGGGGAGTGAGGTCGGAGAAGAGGGAGGGGAGTGAGGTAGGAGGGAGAGGACGGGTAGTGAGGTAGGAGAAGAGGACGGGAGTGAGGCAGGAGAAGAGGGAGGGGAGTGAGGTAGGAGAAGAGGGAGGGCAGTGAGGCAGGAAAAGAGGACGGGGTATGGCAGGAGAAGAGGGTGGGGAGTGAGGTAGGAGAAGAGGACAGGGAGTGAGGCAGGAGAAGAGGACGGGGTATGGCAGGAGAAGAGGACGGGGTATGGCAGGAGAAGAGGGTGGGGAGTGAGGTAGGAGAAGAGGACGGGGAGTGAGGCAGGAGAAGAGGACGGGGAGTGAGGCAGGAGAAGAGGGCGGGGAGTGAGGTAGGAGAAGAGGGCGGGGAGTGAGGCAGGAGAAGAGGGTGGGGAGTGAGGTAGGAGAAGAGAACGGGGAGTGAGGCAGGAGAAGAGGACGGGGAGTGAGGCAGGAGAAGAGGACGGGGTATGGCAGGAGAAGAGGGTGGGGAGTGAGGTAGGAGAAGAGGTCGGGGAGTGAGGTAGGAGAAGAGGACGGTGAGTGAGGTAGGAGAACAGGACGGGGAGTGAGGCAGGAGAAGAGGGCGGGGAGGTAGGAGAGTGAGGTAGGAGAAGTGAGGTAGGAGAAGAGTGAGGTAGGAGAAGAGGATGGGGAGTGAGGCAGGAGAAGAGGACGGGGAGTGAGGTCGGAGAAGAGGGAGGGGAGTGAGGTAGGAGGGAGAGGACGGGTAGTGAGGTAGGAGAAGAGGACGGGAGTGAGGCAGGAGAAGAGGGAGGGGAGTGAGGTAGGAGAAGAGGGAGGGGAGTGAGGCAGGAAAAGAGGACGGGGTATGGCAGGAGAAGAGGACGGGGAGTGAGGCATGAGAAGAGGACGGGGTATGGCAGGAGAAGAGGGTGGGGAGTGAGGTAGGAGAAGAGGACGGGGAGTGAGGCAAGAGAAGAGGACGGGGAGTGAGGCAGGAGAAGAGGGTGGGGAGTGAGGTAGGAGAAGAGGGCGGGGAGTGAGGCAGGAGAAGAGGAGGGGAGTGAGGCAGGAGAAGAGGACGGGGTATGGCAGGAGAAGAGGGTGGGGAGTGAGGTAGGAGAAGAGAACGGGGAGTGAGGCAGGAGAAGAGGACGGGGAGTGAGGCAGGAGAAGAGGACGGGGTATGGCAGGAGAAGAGGGTGGGGAGTGAGGTAGGAGAAGAGGACGGGGAGTGAGGCAGGAGAAGAGGGTGGGGAGTGAGGTAGGAGAAGAGGACGGGGAGTGAGGCAGGAGAAGAGGGTGGGGAGTGAGGTAGGAGAAGAGGACGGGGTATGGCAGGAGGGAAGGGGGGACATGCCCGCTCAAGCCTTCTCCTTCTCTCACACACACACACACACACACACACACACACACACACCTCTCGCACAGAGTTTATCCAAATGTTCTGTGTAAAATCCATGCGTTCCATTGGTTAAAGAGCTCCTCAACTATTCCTCTGTAGAAAGATAAAGAGAGTGTGTGTGGGTGGGTGGGTTCACTATCCTTGTGAGTACCAGAACAGTTTGCTGGTCCCCACAAGGAAAAATACTATTTTGGGGTTTGGGAAAATAGGATTTTAAATGGGAATCAATTGTGTGTCCCCACAAGGTTAGTTAAACAAGACTGTGTGTGTATGTGCTAGTATTTGAAGAAAGTGCTACAGAGGAGTACAGAGACTAATAGCAGCAGTAAATCCTGTGGAGCTAAGAGCAGTAGACAGCAGAAGGCTTTGTGTTGATCTCTAGTGGAACCACCTCACTTTACCCCTTACCTCAGCCCTGAAGAATACCCCCAGTACCCCAATGCCCTGCACTCCATCGTAGTGTGTGTGCGTGTGCACAAACATTCTTTTGCGACCCATTCCTCTTTGTGACACACACACACACACGGGTGGCTGTAAGGGCATTTGCCTCAGTTTCCCTAGCCCTCACTTCCCTGTGACGCCTTTGCCAAAGGAGGTGTGTGAATGGAGGTTAGTATGTAGTCTATATGGTATGTATTGGTGTATGTGTAAATGAGGGCTATGGGTTGAGTGGAGATGGAGCTTGTGATAACATGGGCCAAGGCAGCCCAGCTTCACAACACACACATAAATAAACACACATAAATAAATAAGAAAGCATAGGATCAATGCTTCAGAAATGACGGGGGGAAATGGAACGATAATATAGACTTGTAGGATCCAGACATTCAGAGAAACCTGAGAGCATTCATTTAGCGCTAACCTTATCAGAACACTAACAGAAGTTGTATATCAGTTATTTTTGTATCTTGGCACAAATACAATGTTTATTAGCACGAGTGCTATCAGAATCCAATCAGAATCCAATCAAACTGCTATCAGAATACAATTAGAACACTATCAAAATGCTATTAAAATCACATTTATTTATAAAGCCCATTTTACATCAGCAGATGTCACAAAATTCTTATACAGAAAACCCAAACAGAAAGCAATGCAGATATAGAAGCGTGGTGGCTAGGAAGAACTCCCTAGAAAGGCAGGAACTTAGGAAGAAACCTAGAGAGGAACCAGGGTCTGAGAGGTGGCCAGTCCTCTTCCGGCTGAGAGGTGGCCAGTCCTCTTCCCGGCTGCCGGGTGGAGATTGTAAGAGATTGTTCTTCAAGATGTTCAAACTTTCATAGATGACCAGCAGGGTCAGATAATAATCACAGTGGTTGTAGAGGGTGCAACAGGTCAGCACCTCAGGAGTAAATGTCAGTTGGCTTTTCTTAGCCGAGCATTCAGAGGTTGAGACAGCAGGTGCGGTAGAGAGGGAGAGAGAGGGTCGAAAACAGCAGGTTCGGGACAAGGTAGCACTTCCGGTGAACAGGTCAGGGTTCCATCTCCGCAGGCAGAACAGTTGAAACTGGAGCAGCAGCATGACAAGGAAGCACATCCGGTGAACAGGTCAGGGTTCCATCTCCGCAGGCAGAACAGTTTAAACTGGAGCAGCAGCATGACAAGGTAGCACGTCCGGTAAACAGGTCAGGGTTCCATCTCCGCAGGCAGAACAGTTGAAACTGGAGCAGCAGCATGACAAGGTAGCATGTCCGGTGAACAGGTCAGGGTTCCATCTCCGCAGGCAGAACAGTTTAAACTGGAGCAGCAGCATGACAAGGAAGCACGTCCGGTGAACAGGTCAGGGTTCCATCTCCGCAGGCAGAACAGTTGAAACTGGAGCAGCAGCATGACAAGGTAGCATGTCCGGTGAACAGGTCAGGGTTCCATCTCCGCAGGCAGAACAGTTTAAACTGGAGCAGCAGCATGACAAGGTAGCACGTCCGGTGAACAGGTCAGGGTTCCATCTCCGCAGGCAGAACAGTTTAAACTGGAGCAGCAGCATGACAAGGTAGCACGTCCGGTGAACAGGTCAGGGTTCCATCTCCGCAGGCAGAACAGTTGAAACTGGAGCAGCAGCATGACACGGTAGCACGTCCGGTGAACAGGTCAGGGTTCCATCTCCACAGGCAGAACAGTTTAAACTGGAGCAGCAGCATGACAAGGTAGCACGTCCGGTGAACAGGTCAGGGTTCCATCTCCGCAGGCAGAACAGTTGAAACTGGAGCGGCAGCACGACAAGGTGGACTGGGGACAGGGACAGCCATGAGTCATCAGGCCAGGTAGTTCTGAGGAATGGTCGTGGAACTGTAACCCCACCCACTTTACCTAAGCACAGCCCCACACCACTAGGGGGATATTAGCAGACCACCAACTTACAAGTCTGAGTATAGCCCATGAAGATCTCCTCCACCGCAAGCCCAAGGGGGCGCAAAACTGGATAGGAAGATCACGTCAGTGACTCAACCCACTCAAGTCGAGTATAGCGAATAAAGCCTGGCACGACGTTACGCACCCCTTATAGGTACGGCATGGGAGAACACTAGTAAGCCAGTGACTCAACCCCCGCAATAGGGTCAGAGCCAGAGAATCCCAGTGGAGAGAGGGGAGCCAGCCATGCAGAGACAGCAAGGGCGGTTCGTCACTCCAGTGCATTGCCATTCACCTTTGCACCCCTGGGCCAAACTACACTCAATCATAGGGCCTACTGATGTAGAGTAAAGTTGAGACCGAGTCTGCGTCTCTGATGGATAGGCAGACCATTCCATAAAAATGGAGCTCTATAAGAGAAAGCCCTGCCTCCAGCTGCTTTCTTAAATTTTTTAGGGACATTAAGGAGGTATACTTTATTGTGAGCGTAGGTATAGATATGTACGGCAGGATCAAATCAGAAATAGGTAGGAGCAAGTCTATTTAATGCTTTGAAAGTTGGCAATAAAACCTAGAAATCCACCCTAGCCTTAACAGGAAACCAGTGTAGAGAGGCACTGGAGTGATTGAATATGATTGAATTGATTGAATTTGTTTGAATTTGTTGGTTCTAGTCAAGATTCTAGCAGATGTATTTAGTGCTTTATCTGGGTAGCTGTTTATTAGTGCTTTATCTGGGTAGCTGAAGAGTAGAGCATTGCAGTAGTGTAATCTAGAAGTGACAAAAGCATGGGTTAGCTTTTATGCATCATTTTTGGACAAAAAGGTTGAAGAAAATATGGAAGTTAGAAAAAGCTGCTCTTGAATATTCTTGATATGTTCATCAAAAGAGAGATTAGGGTCCAGAGTAACGCAGAGGTCCTTCACAGTTTTATTTGAGACGACTGTACAACCATCAAGATTAATTGTCAGATTCAACAGAATATCTCTTTGTTTCTTGGGATGTAGAACTAGCATCTCTGTTTGGTCCGAGTTTAAAAGTAAAACGTTTGCTTCCATCCACTTCCTCATGTCTGAAACATAGGCTTCCAAGGTAGGCAATTTTGGGGCTTCACCATGTTTCATCGAAATGTACAGCTGTGTGTCATCTGCATAGCAGTGAAAGTTAACATTTTGTTTTTACAAATGACATCACCAAGAGGTAGAATATATAGTGAAAACAATAGTGGGCCTAAAACGGAACCTTGAGGAACACCGAAACTTACCATTGATTTGTCAGAGGACGAACTGATATCTTTCTGACAGATAAGATCTAAACCAGGCAAGAACTTGTCCGTGTAGACCAATTAGAGTTTCCAGTCTCTTCAAAAGAATGTGGTGATCGACTGTGTCAAAAGTGGGACTTAGGTCTAGGAGCACGAGGACAGATTCAGAGCCTTGGTCTGATGCCATTAAAAGGTGATTCATCACCTTCACGAGTGCAGTCTCAGTGCTATGATGGGGTCTAAAACCTGACTGGAGTGTTTTGTATACATTATTTGTCTTGAGAGGAATGGGAGATTCGATATAGGCTGATTATTATTGTATTTTTCAGGAGAGGCTTTATTACTGCCATTTTTAGTGAGTTTGGTACACATCCGGAGGATAGGGAGCCGTTTATTACTTTCAACATAGGAGGGCCAAGCACAGGAAGTATCTCTTTCAGTAGTTTAGTTGGAATAGGGTCCAGTAGGCAGCTGGAAGGTTTAGAGGCCATGACTATTTTCGTGTATGTGTTGATTGATACAGGATTTAAAAACTTTGGTATCTCCATTGATCCTTGGTCCTGGCAGGTCTGTGTAGTGCTGAAGTGAAGGCCATCCACACTTGGGGAAGGCTGCTGGGCATCTGGAAGGGCATCTAGCAATCTTTGGGTTGTCTGAGAATTTATAGCGTGGCTTTTGATAATCAGTAGTTAGGATCTGAGCAGATTATTTGTTGTGATTGCAAATGTTAAATGGTGGTCCGATAATCCAGGATTATGAGGAAAAAACATTTAGATCCACAATATTTATTCCATGGGACAAAACTAGATCCAGGGTATGACTGTGGCAATGTGTAGGTCTAGAGACATGTTGGACAAAACCCTTTCAGTCGATGATGGCTTCCAAAGCCTTTTGGAGTTGGTCTGTGGACTTTTCCATGTGAATATTGAAGTCACCAAAAATGTGAATATTATCTGCCATGACTACAAGGTCTGATAAGAATTCAGGGAACTCAGTGAGGAACACTGTATACGGTACAGGGGGCCTGTAAACAGTGCCCATAAAAAGTGATTGAGTAGGCTACATAGATTTGATGACTAGAAGCTCAAAAGACGAAACTTAGTATTTTTTGGGGGGGGGTAAATTGAAATTTGCTATCATAAATGTTAGCAACACCTCCACCTTTGCAGATGCGCGGGGGGATATGGTCACAGCTGTAACCTGGAGGAGAGTTCTCATTTAACACAGTAAATTAATCAGGCTTGAGCCATGTGTCAGTCAGGCCAATCACATCAAGGTTATGATCAGTGTTTAGTTCATTGACTATGACTGCCTTAGAAGTGAGGGATCTAACATTAAGTAGTCCTATTTTGAGATGTGAGATATTATAACATACTCTTTAAATAACGACAGGAATGGAGGAGGTCAAAAGCAGTCCCAAACTCTGGTCCCTCCGTGCATGAGCATTACTGAAATTACATGTCAATTAAGATGAGCAGAACGCCACTTTCTTTCTCTCTTCCTCTGTTTTTCTCCTTTTGATCTTTGTCTTTCAGTAGTGTGGTTGAGAATAATTTTGTTTAAATAGGGGAAATCATGTCTACTTTGATATAACAATAAAAAAATCTGAAACGACCTGAGGCTGATAGACATGTTACACACAGACAAGACCAACACAGTATCTGACAACATGCATATTGAGGAGACAAACACACTTCAACTCTCTCTTTCTCTCACTCACTTCATCTCTCTCTCCCTCTCCCAGAACATTCTGCTGACTGTAGGAATGATGATCTGTTTCCCGTCCTCAGGAATAATAGAATGCAGGAACAGAACAGGGCCCCTCTATTTGTGTGACCCCCTCTCAGTAACAGACAATAAGCCTCTGGAACAGTAGTAGGGAGTCCACGTCTGATTAATGTGGTTAATGAGAATGTTAACAGTGTGTGTGTGTGTGTGTGTGTGTGCCAGACGAACTCGATGCCTTTCATTTGGACACAGCTACTCATTTAAGGGTTTTTCTTTATTTTTACTATTTTCTACATTGTAGAATTCATTAAATATTACCTGCAAAACACCAGTCTCAACGTCAACAGTGAAGAGGCGACTCCGGAATGCTGGCCTTCTAGGCAGACCAGTGTCTGTGTTCTTTTGCCCATCTTAATTTTTTGTTTTTATTGGCCAGTCTGAGATATGGCTTTTCTTTGCAACTCTGCCTAGATGGCCAGCATCCCGGAGTCTCCTCTTCACTGTTGACGTTGAGACTGGTGTTTTGCGGGTACTATTTAATAAAGCTGCCAGTTGAGGACTTGTAAGGCGTCTGTTTCTCAAACTAGACACTCTAATGTACTTGTCCTCTTGCTCAGTTGTGCACCGGGGCCTCCCACTTCTCTTTTTATTCTGGAACGAGACAGTTTGCGCTGTTCTGTGAAGGGAGTAGTACACAGCGTTGTATTAGATCTTCAGTTTCTTGGCAATTTCTCACATGGAATTAATTAATTAATAATTTCCTTAATTTTTCAGAATAAGAATAGACTGACGAGTTTCAGAAGAAAGGTCTTTGTTTCTGGCCATGTTGAGCCTGTAATCAAACCCACAAATGCTGATGCTCCAGATACTCAACTAGTCTAAAGAAGGCCAGTTTTATTTATTATTTAATTAGCTGCCATCCCCGTGCTTCATGGATGGGATGGTGTTCTTCAGCTTGCAAGCTTCACCCGTTTTCCTCCAAACATAACGATAGTCATTATGGCCAAACAGTTCTATTTTTGTTTCATCAGACCAGAGGACATTTCTCCAAAAAGTAAGATCTTTGTCCACATGTGCAGTTGCAAACCGAAGTCTCGCTTTTTATTGCGGTTTTGGAGCAGTGGCTTCTTCCTTGCTGAGTGGTCTTTCAGGTTATGTCGATATAGGAATCGTTTTACTGTGGATATAGATACTTGTGTACCTGTTTCCGCAAGCATCTTCACAAGGTCCTTTGCTGTTGTTCTGGGATTGATTTGCACTTTTCGCAGTACGTTAATCTCTAGGAGACAGAACGCGTCTCCTTCCTGAGTGGTATGACGGCTGCGTGCTTCCATGGTGTTTATACTTGCATGCTATTGTTTGTACAGATGAACGTGGTACCTTCAGGTATTTAGAAATTGCTCCCAAGGATGCACCAGATTTGTGGAGGTCTCCAATTTTGACTTGTGGAGGTCTTGGCTGATTTCTTTTGATTTTCCCATGATGTCAAGCAGAGGCACTGAGTTTGAAGGTAGGCCTTGAAATACATCCACAGGTACACCTCCAATTGCCTCAAATTATGTCAATTAGCCTATCAGAAGCTTCTAAAGCCATGACATCATTTTCTGGAAATGTCCAAGCTGTTTAAAGGCACAGTCAATTTAGTGTATGTAAACTTCTGACCCACTGGAATTGTGATACAGTGAATTATAAGTGAAATAATCTGTCTGTAAAAAAATGACTTGTGTCATGCACAAAGTAGATGTCCTAACCGACTTGCCAAAACTATAGTTTGTTAACAAGAAATTTGTGAAGTGGTTGAAAAATGAGTTTTAATGACTCCAACCTAAGTGTATGTAAACTTCCGACTTCAACTGTATATGTGTATTTATACTTCAAAAATATATATTATTATCTAAAGGTTAGTTATACTATTTTGATATTGATAACTGCACTGTTGGTTAGATCATGCAAGTTAAGCATTTCAATGTACTTGTGCATGTGACAATAACAATTGAACGTGTGTGTGCATGTTCATTTCTAAACTTTTTCAAATCTCATACACACACATACACACCACACGGTTGGCTGGCTTCGCTATTAATCTTGCCCCCTCTCTCCCTGTGCTGGTTATCTTGACAGTAAGTACTTCACATATACAAATCTCCTTGGAGCTGAAGGGGAGGCAGAATGCTTAGCGGTGGCGTTGGGGCACTTAGTGCGATCTGCTGCTAGCCTCCACTCTGCTCCTCAAGAGTGTTTAGAGTGTGTCCTCATCCACCTAAATATTTATCACACAGCTCCCCCAGGAATTTTAATGAGCACTGATGGAGAACAATCATCATGGGGGGGGGGGGGGGGGGGGGTCTGAAGGAAGGGAGCGAGACTGGTCTCTTTCATTGTTAATCAATACGTTGCCCTCATAGTTTTACTATAAATACAGCTCCCAACTTAAGGAAGGGAGAGAGACTGGTCTCTTTCATTGTTAATCAATACGTTGCCCTCATAGTTTTACTATAAATACAGCTCCCAACTTAAGGAAGGGAGAGAGACTGGTCTCTTTCATTGTTAATCAATACGTTGCCCTCATAGTTTTACTATAAATACAGCTCCCAACTTAAGGAAGGGAGAGAGACTGGTCTCTTTCATTGTTAATCAATACGTTGCCCTCATAGTTTTACTATAAATACAGCTCCCAACTTAAGGAAGGGAGAGAGACTGGTCTCTTTCATTGTTAATCAATACGTTGCCCTCATAGTTTTACTATAAATACAGCTCCCAACTTATGTACTATTCCTCCTTCTCTCATATATAAATATACATTATGCTTCTAAGTGTGTGTTTGTGCGTGTGCGTGTGCGTGTGTGTGTGTGTGTGTTTGTGCGTGTGCGTGCGTGTGCGTGTGTGTGTGTGTGTGTGTGTGAGAGAGGGACAAGGCCACTTTTTAGAGTTCAGTACCCACGTTGTGTGTCGACCGAGCCTCACGTGGAGACGGCGGAAGAATCATGTGATATAACTCACACCCCCCCTGCTGTCTCCCATCACACAGGAATATATACACACACAGGAATATATACACACGCAGGAATATATACACACGCAGGAATATATACACACACAGGAATATATACACACACAGGAATATATATACACACACAGGAATATATACACACGCAGGAATATATACACACACAGGAATATATACACACACAGGAATATATACACACACACAGGAAAATACACACACACAGGAATATATACACACACAGGAATATATACACACACACAGGAAAATATACACACACAGGAATATATACACACACAGGAATATATACACACACAGGAATATATACACACACACAGGAATATATACACACACAGGAATATATACACACGCAGGAATATATACACACACAGGAATATATACACACACAGGAATATATACACACACAGGAATATATACACACACACAGGAATATATACACACACAGGAATATATACACACACAGGAATATATACACACACAGGAATATATACACACACACAGGAATATATACACACGCAGGAATATATACACACACAGGAATATATACACACACAGGAATATATACACACGCAGGAATATATACACACACAGGAATATATACACACACACAGGAATATATACACACGCAGGAATATATACACACGCAGGAATATATACACACACACAGGAATATATACACACACGCAGGAATATATACACACACAGGAATATATACACACACACAGGAATATATACACACGCAGGAATATATACACACACAGGAATATATACACACGCAGGAATATATACACACGCAGGAATATATACACACACAGGAATATATACACACACACAGGAATATATACACACGCAGGAATATATACACACGCAGGAATATATACACACACACAGGAATATATACACACACACAGGAATATATACACACACGCAGGAATATATACACACACAGGAATATATACACACACAGGAATATATACACACGCAGGAATATATACACACACACAGGAATATATACACACACAGGAATATATACACACACAGGAATATATACACACGCAGGAATATATACACACACAGGAATATATACACACACAGGAATATATACACACACACAGGAAAATACACACACACAGGAATATATACACACACAGGAATATATACACACACAGGAATATATACACACACAGGAATATATACACACACACAGGAAAATACACACACACAGGAATATATACACACACACAGGAATATATACACACACACAGGAATATATACACACACACAGGAATATATACACACGCAGGAATATATACACACACAGGAATATATACACACACACAGGAAAATATACACACACAGGAATATATACACACACAGGAAAATATACACACACAGGAATATATACACACAGACTGGAACTCTCCATCTCTCAGTGGTAGGATCCTGAACTCTTTACTGGAGTGGCTAATACTGTCTAGATGTCCTGGGGAGAAACCAGCAGGCTCTTTCTTCCTCTCTGTTTCACTATTTTCTCTTTTCTCCCCAGTCTTTGTGTTTCTTGTTCTAGAATCTGGGAGTATGTTAATGTGGGCAGAGAAAAAGAGAGGGAGGGATGTGGATAGAGAAGTGTGAGGAAGAGGAAGAGAGGAATGAAAGGATGTGCATACCTGGACCGGCTCTCTCATTCCTTCCCTGTCTTTCTCACGGCCTCAAAAGCCTTTCTCACACCTGGACCAGAACACTAACAAACCATTCTCGCAAACACACACACTCAGTCTTCGTCTGTGTGACTTTACAAAGGGCAAATGTTTCTGGGAAATCATGTCTGTCCTTCAGACAGCTGAGGCTGTGGGGTCCAGACTTACTGAGTTGAATTACTGTTGTCTCATTGCTGCTACTGTTTGATGTCTGCATCCATCCTCATGTCCATGGTCATACAAATACCAGAAGCACTTCCAATGGCCTCTCCAAACCACATCAGATCCTCAGAGCCTGTCCCCTGTGAGTGTTTCTGCGTGAGAGAGAGGGAAAGAGAGAGAGAGGTCTCTATGAGGATGTTGAACTTTCTTTCCCTTCAACGGCTCGAAGAGCTCTTTGGCTATGGTTATGTTTCTAGTGTTCTCTCTGTCTGCTGTGTGAAAGGGTTGCTGTGATTTATTGACAGAACTTTCAGTGATACTGGAATTCCTTAGCGTTACATGCCAACTCAGAGTGCCTTAATCACCTGTGGGCTTTATTGACCGTGATCACATTGAGAGAGTGGTTTACACCTTTAATGGTAGAAAGGAAGAGGGGGAGGAGAATTCAGGTGTCGATGAGGATGTTGACAATGGTGGTGATGACGATGATATTGATGATGGTTTGGCAACTGTGGCAATGAGGTTATTTAGGATGTGGTGTGATGTGGTGTTGTTACTGCTCCTGGCTACCTGAAGAGAAAGGGAAAACTGTTTCATCAGCACTACCATATACCTGTAGGGATCAGATATACAGTCAGTTTATGTCATCGTTTTGTCTCTCCCTATGTGATCCCTCTTCTGCGACCATCACAACTTGACACACACTGCCCATGATGCATGGCGTGGTTTATGGACTGTGAACAGATCTGAGGATGCGTGTGATATAGTTTTATCACTCTAATTTTAAAGCCCCTACAAATGTAATATTTACTCAAATCTTCTGTCTTCAGAGAGCAATCCACTCAACATAGCAAATTTTCTAGAACCCATTTCTGTTATCACTGTTGCATATTTCCAGACATGTGGAGAATACTATTTTAAACAGGATATACCACGACCTTGGATTCTGTACCAAATCAGATCCATATGAAGATTATATTGTTCCCCATCTGTTAGCAGTTCTTGTTGAATAATTCAGTACATTCTCTGTCAGTGAGGGGTGAGTTGACTCTGTTCTAGTTAGGTTTTAAATCTCGGAGCAGATTGAATTTATCTCTCTCTATATAGATATATATATATATATATATATATATGTGGGTGTGTGTGTGTTTTTTTTTAAGGACTTGACAGGTCTTTATCAGTATAAATACACTGTATTCCAGGTCTTATAGATAGATGGACATCTGACTACTGACCAGTCATAGAGATGCAGGAACAGGAAGTGTACCTCACCTCAGTCAGCTATGTTGATCGGAGAAGGTAATGTTGTCATGGTGAGGTGGGGCATAAGATGATTCTGTGTGGCTAGTAGCACTCAGCAGTGCCATCTCTGGCCACATACTGCCACTGCATGGAATATTATAGTCAGTCCATGGTAGGGGCTGGGATTCCATTAGGTCTTTTCCCTCTTTATTCACTATTTGTACATTCAGCATTATTTTGCTCTGTGTTTCATCTATTATGTTCATTGAGGAATGTTGGTTCTAGACACAGGTTTATTTGTGTTATAACAGATAACAGGCTAGTTATAATGTGTTTAAGTAGGCTTCAAGAGCTTTTTAACGTTATAAATGAGCTGAGGCGAACTCACCTTGGAACCCCTTTATTGGGGACAAAAACCCCTGATATTAATTTCACTTTTGAAATGTTCTCCTTTAAAAATTTAATATAATGTACTTATGGAGTCACTCCATTAATAACTCCTATAATTAATATAATTCTTTAACTTTATATAATTGACGTCCATTGCTGTAATAATGATTCTGTAAATATGGCTGTTTATAGGCCTGGAACAGAACTGAATGTCAGTAATGTAGCGTAGAACTGCAAATGGACTTTGTGAACTGACTACTAAAGGAGGGACGAGCTTTTGTCTGATGGCTGATTTAAAGACTGTACTAATAAAAACATTTTAAAAATGCACTTGAAGATTGATTGGAGGTTACATTATAAATAAAAAAATAACACATGAAAAACGTTTTGTCGTTAACTTTAATCCACTCCAACAAAGTTTGTGCGTTTGCATGTGTGTGTGTGTTAGCCAGTGTGATTGAGGGCTGTGGAGCAGCTCAGAGATGTGGGTCCCTGTTCTGTAAAGGCTGAAGTAGCACCAGGCTAGGCTAATGCTGCTGTAGCGTTCCTCTGTAATAAGATCACCCAGAAACAGACATTTTCAAATGTTTTAGTGTCAGATAGAAAAGAAGCTCTCTGCCTTTATAAGTTCACATCTCTATTCAGCCATGGACATGAGCACATCGGGAGTAACTGATACGTACTCTCCTTCTACTGAAAGAAATATGTAGCTAACCACTAAATCAACTGTAGAAATCTTGACAGTGAGTATGAGAACGTAACAGGGTTGTTCAAGAAACTTGCGTACGGTTCAAAGATATGCATAGATTTTTAGGATAACAACAAATTGCTGACTGTTTAACTGGGGGAGAGAGAGGTGACAAAATGATAACGAGCGAGAGGTATTTTCCAGGCTGTATCTTTGGTGGTCTCAGAGAGGGTCTCAGTAGATTGTGAACCCAGTGCAGAACACAAAAGGGAAACAGAGGAGAGAGGGGGATGAGGGAGGAAGGAGGTTACACCACCGGAGTCCCACAATTCATCATGCTCTGGCACCCTCTGGATGAGAGAGGAGGGGGAGTCTGGGATTGATGGCCAGTGAGACTTTGTGACCTCCCTTTCCCCTAGAGGGGATACTGACCTGTGTGTGTGAGAGAGAGAGAGTTAGACAGAGGATCTGAATATCTGTTTACATCCTATAGGCATCCTATAGAGAGTTGTGCATATGTTTGATTTCGATATATAGTGGTGGAATTAAAGTCTTTATAACAGGAAGTCTACTGTATCACTGTATATCTACTGTTTCTACTGTAATCTACTGTTTCTGCTGAACTCTGACTGTAAAATTACCCTATTCTAAACACCATTCTCTAGTGGCCATGAATGATGAGTTGTTTTTGTTTCTCCCTCTCTTTCCCCAGGAATACCTGCAAGGTGATAGCACCAAGGCACTGACAAAGTTAGGCTGGAAAGCAAAGATCACTTTTGAGGTGGGTGTTGCAC
Source organism: Oncorhynchus mykiss (assembly GCF_057628025.1). NCBI lineage: Eukaryota > Metazoa > Chordata > Actinopteri > Salmoniformes > Salmonidae > Oncorhynchus > Oncorhynchus mykiss. The sequence goes on from NC_143026.1 coordinate 82,623,690, forward strand.
TTTACTCTGCGTGTGTGCTTGTGTGCATGCGTGTGTGTTTGTGTGTGTGCGTGTCAGTGTGCACATAACCCATGGTGGAACTGGAGAAGCACAGCATGCTGGTCTTCTTCGATGACAGTCTTCCCAGCCAGCTTCTCCACTTTTCTTGTGTTGTCAGTAAACACAACATAAATTGGAAAGTTAAGCGGCTTCTTAAGTAGCTAAACTAATGTTTTTTAACGTGTTATAATCAAATACTGTACAAGCCTTATATGAACAATAATAGGTAGGTTAAGTGTGATTGAACAAGCCAAGTTGGACTAATCTCCCACTTACCAACCACAGTACATCAACATGACTGAATAAAGAGGTCCTCTGAACAGATTTGATGTTCACAACCCATTTTGTTTCTCCATTATTTTCATATTTTTTGTCTTAGGGATTTTTCGATTCGGACCAATAATTTTATTAGGTTAACCTATTTTCCTGAATCTATACAAATTGTTTGATTATCAGTGTTTGGAAATGAATATTTAGGCTGCTATGTTAGGTTTAGAGTAGACAATATCTGTGTCTAAACTAAACCTCTATTTGACTCTTTAGGAACTGGTGAAAGAGATGGTTGATGCTGACATCCATCTCATGAAGAATAACCCTAACGCATAAAACCAAATCCTGTGGATCAACCCAAACCTAGGGAATTGTCTGAGCACTCCTGACCAGAGTGCACTGTGACTCAACAGTCGCACCATGCGGTGAAAAGAATATAAAACTAGTCTGGATCATTTTTTTCATCAATTTGCTGTCCCAAACGAAGTTACTTCGTCTGTTTTTTTGCCTTTTGCTATGGTGAGGGAAGATTATTCGATGCCTTTTAAATAATACCATTCCTTATTTTTGTTTTTAATCTTAATATATTTTTTTCTCACTGATCATGATTTAATAGCCTATATGGTGATAGGACTTTTAATTATTTTTATTCGACACTGTCTCTGGGCAATATGGGATTGTATTGTTGTCTTGTGTTTGTGTGTTTTAATCGCCTGGCATATAGGTCACAGGTTGCAGTTTGTCCTTTTAGAAAAAAAATAAGTAGAACTTTAATGATTTGTTATTGTAAGATGACCAACAAATTTGTTTTAAATGTTATTCAGCATTTGTGAAATCTTTTGTATTCCCATCTGCCATATTTAATTCAGAATATAAACATTTTGGTACAATAAAACTTGTTCTTTTGATACATTAGTTGGCCCTATAAATGTGATTATTTTCTTGACTTTTCATGCACAATCTTCTGCTCTTCTCCTCTTAATATACATTGTTTGTTATAAATGTATTGATAATTACATAGACACATAGCACCACATATAATATATGTAGCCTAAATAACATAATTGTAACTATTTATGAAGATAGGCTATTTTATGTCACCCAATTGGCACTGCATAATCTCCCCGCCATTATTCCACAAAGATGTGTCTAGACTGGAGGACACGTGTACAATGTGTACCTTATAAATAGGGGAGAGATGTTATACCTTTGGTTAAATCTTGTAAAAGGTATTTTAAAGGTAAAACCTCAAGCTTGAGTCGAGTCAGAAGACTAGAGTAATGTTGTTTGAGAGGTTCCTCGTGCCAGCGCGCCCAGGTTGCTCAGAGGTCGCGTGAGCCTCAGCCCCTGTCATTTCCCTTCCCTCCTCGCGCTCAGCTCTCCTTGGTTTGCCCCGCGAGCACACTAACCCTGTTCATTCCTCAGGAAATACGCTTCCTCGAGCCTGGATCCCATTCCTGCAGAATGTGTCTCAATCGAGACATTCTGACTATGTGCCCAATCCAAGCCCAGCGCGCACTGGAGGCTGCCTCTTCTAAGCGTAAAGTCCTCTGTCGTTTTGTCTCTGACTGCTGGAATATGAACCCCTAACCTCGAACCTCTTTGTTTTAGAGGCCAAGAGACGTCCCACTATACTCTATACTTTTACTTTAATGGTTTGTAAAATAGTTTTGTTACAGAACAATAGCTTAGAAAGGAAGTTAGGTTGTTACGGAGCCTATATTTTATGGAATCAACATCCAGACTTTAAAAGATTATAGCCCCAGAAATGTATCAGTTGTGTAGGCCTACATTAATCAAATGAAAACCGTCGTGGGATATTTTTATGAAAAATCCGTTTGACATTTTAAATGGAAAATGGAGGGTTTCAAGGTAGGTTTACGAAGAGGGAACAAACAGGGTGGGTTTTCCTGTCTGCCTCTCTTTTTGTTTAAGACAACACCTAGAACATTGCAGTTTGACCGTCGGAGACAGCGCTGCATCTGTGTGGACTTATAATTGGTAACAGATGGCGCTTTGAGGTTGGCCCTGGAACCCGGGTGCGAGCGAAAACACACCAGTTTCCACTGTGCCAGGTCTCTCCTCGCGCCCGCCGGCCAGCCGCACACAGGTGCACGGGCCCAGTCGCGCGCCGCCACTAACTGCAGCAGCCCTGTGCTGCTCTAGGCTCAGCTTTCAGAACGCACGGGAACATAATGCAGGCACCCAGTTCCAGGCGTAAATTACTACAGAGAAGAAAGAGAAAGGAGAGGAGTGTGTGCCACCACATTTTTGGCTATGAAAAGCTAACAAAAAAAAGCCTTAATACGTTTTACAGTAAAACAGGAGAGCAAAATAAACTGAAATAATCTAACAATCTCCTGAAATTGTCTTTATAGATGTTATTTTCGCTCACTGTTCTTTATCCTTACATAGAGGGTTGGCTATAGCAAAGACCTACAGACTACTTTTGTTGTTTTTACCAGAATTCAAAAATAAAATGGATTATTTATATCATATGCATTTGGCTCTCTCAATAGGGCTATGGTTTGGAGTAACAAATAGGGAGATTCATGCTTTCATGAGACATGGAAATTGCCACCGTCGTGTCCTTATTGTTACACCTCATTATAAAAACAGGCATAATAGCAAAAGGGTTCACATATTTGCCTTAATTTTTATATAAGGCCTAATTAAACTGTTATTTGAGCCATATACGTATTATCATCTAGCCTACGAGGATGACATCGATGTATTATTACAAATTTGCAATGATTTTAGGACTATTCGGTTTTATAAATATGATCAAAATGTTCACAATTTGATATCTTCAGGCCTACAATTTCTTGAGACAAATCATTTTCTTTTCAGTTTGGAATGTTCTTCAATGTAATTTTGTTTGTTCGTTTCATGGTGTAGGCCATCGTTTAAAATCAACTATCAACTGTTCTTTATAAGCAACAGAGTCGATATGGTAGAGTGAATCTTTCAAATAAAAGATAGACCATCTCTATAGGCCTATACTTTTTAAACGGACTAAAAGAAAAGTGAGAGAGTGAATAGAGAGACAGTTACAGCGGAAATGGCGCCCATATAAGTCATCTGAACCCTGTTAGTGCTTAGCATTTCTGACATTCTCCACTGCCCGGATAAATAAACAAGTAAATGGGAGATTGGTTAGGAAGTGGAACTCTGCAATCGGATTTATCTCTAATAAAACATAGCAGATGCAGATTACCATCAGAAAGGGCCCCAAATGCTGATGCTGGTATGACCATTAATTAATCGAATATTTTGTTTGGCTTTATCCTAGTTCATTTGGTGTGCTATAGGCTGACTGGCACCAGCTGACGAGCGAATAGAGAACCATGAGAAAGTCTCGATTATAATGTGGCAAATCACATAATACAATGTGAGAACTCGCACGAATGCTTACACCTTTTCATTCTCTTGTCACTTATAGCAATACTGTATTGAGTAGGTCTAGCCTAAGTTTATAGTTTACAAATTGATAATTAGGCCTACTGTTTCATGTTCTCCTTTTATTTCCAACATATTGAGTCATAATCCTTTAATTGGTGTTTGGCGTATTGGTTAATGACAGTTGATAGGCTAATGTTAGCAAAGAGTTATAGCCTTGCTCAATTACACTACTGTAATAGAACCTCTCGTGTCGTAGAACTAAACGTCCCCGCGAGGCAGTGGCAACCTTCACCATTACTTCTGACTTTTCCGAGGGCTTTGGAAAATGGCGCGCCTTCAAGCGTTTTGACCTACCCAGGTCCATGTCTCCCCCGGCTCTGGCCCCGGGGCCTGCCCCCACAGGGCCTGCCTGGGCGGGGAGACAGACACACTGACACTCCGGTGGTTAGATTTATCCCCACCAGGACCTTAAACAGTGCTGAGTAAAATATGTCTTAATGCATCAGACAGGCGTTAGACAGATGTGAAAAGCGAAGATCGAACGACAGTGAATTTATATATTATACATCATTCATGCGTTGACGTGTTATTGAGGGGCGTGTGGGTTTGTCTTGAAGGCGCCCGGAATTGTTGTGATTGTAGGCCTTAACAGCTTCATTTAAAGACGAGGGGAGGGTCTCAGTTTCGCGTTACACATCCTCTTGTTTTGTGTGTGTGTGTGTGTGTGTGTGTGTGTGTGTGTGTGTGTGTGTGTGTGTGTGTGTGTGTGTAATTGCTGTTGACTTACAAATTGATTTGATAAGCTCTTGCTCATACAGACCCTCCTAGTCTGTGTTTCATGCCATTCTCACGTTTACTCTTGAAGTTTCAAATTCTGTTTTTAGCTCATTATGGAATGTAAAAATAATTGCCTAATAAAATAGAATACTTGAGAACATTGTATCTCTTGTCATAATACTTTAATCAAGTAGCCTATGTGGGCCTATTAGACTATTGCCTGCAAAGTCAGCATGTTTGAGGGAATGTTACTATTTGTTTTAATTATTCATTGTCATAACTATAACGCATAACCAAGAGTTTGTAAGTGCAATTCCTTAATTTTGTTCTTATTTTGGTATTATTAAATCAAAAGGTATGACGATTCCTGTCATCATTATTGTAGCAGAACGCCTCGCCTTAACCGTGTTAATAAAATTGGTATTTAACATCTAACCATATTTAATTCACGTTTAATAACTTAATTGTAGGCTACATGCAATATTCAATATTGACAAGGTGTTAAGCTGCAGAACGCCTTATTTGATCTGAAAAATGGACAAGCCTTATTTTTAGACGAGCACGCCCCTCACTTTAACTTTAAAGTTAAAATGAATAGAACACAGTTGACCTTTATTCAAAAGAGATGCCTGTCTCCACATAATTATCTATGTTTGTGTAGAGGCTTACAGTAGGCTATAGTGTGTATGCTGTAATAGTGCAATTATGTGCGTGTGGAGGAGGGTGTCCAAGTAAGCTAATCGATTAGTCATCTATAACTTGTCAACAGTAATATCCATAATGTATTCCGTAGTTTATGTGAACAGCGCATGAGAGTATGTTAGGCCAGGAAAGTTATAGGCCTAAAGGCATCTTTAGAAAGCGACTGCGTGCTCATATAGTGGCAGCTCGTCGCTTTGCCCTCTCATGAAGCATTGTTGACCTTCGCCTCGCGCTATGCCTTTTCCGTCTGATGAAAAATGATTCTGCCGCTGATTGAATTTTATTCCTTCCTGACCTGGCCAGCTAGTGATAGCGCCATCAATCTCTGTGCGCCGACATGACGTGTGTTTATTCCTTCGGAAAGAATATGATGACTGCTATTAGAGCAATTATGGCTAGGCATCTATGAGTGAGAGGATCAACATTTGAAATATATGTTTATTGAATTATTGGTAGGCCACTATTTTATTTAAATCTAAACCTATTTGCATTGGTGTGATGCAGTCTAGGCCAATGCATAGACCTATAGTGGTTACTTTTTGTTGTTGTCAAAATGAAAACTGTAAATGGTATGCTAAAGCTTCTAGCCAATAAACTAGAAGGGTCTGTTTTCATTACCTATACACCAATAGTTAATGCTCAATTTTAAAATGTAGATAAAAATCTCCAGGTTAATAAGCAATGTTGGCTTTGTTTAGGCCTAGGCTTACCCGAAACGCAGAGTGACTGGACCAACTTGACTTTGTGCTGCCTGTGCTGTCAAGCAGGCTTTACTCAAGGGAGCATTTGTGCTGCGGTGTAGTGTTCCCTGCTCACATTCTCAATCCAATACTTTCACGAGTGCAAGCGATCACAACAAAGACACATTTTCAATGCCTACCAGGGAGAAGTCAACCCCCTACCCCCTTCTGCGTCCCCTACCCCTCCTGCCTCCCCTACTTGCCCCACGGACACACCTGTACAAGATTTGGGCCTCAGCAAAGCACTGGTGTCAGAGAGTAAAAATATCTCCTCTCCCCCTGTTCCTGAACTCACGGAGCCCAGGGCCGCCGGCAGCAGGCAGCATCAGCAAGACTCAGCGCAGAGGTATGTCATATAACAACACCATATAATGCATAGGCTACATTCATTACGCTCATACGTCTGACTGGGCCCCAGCTGCGTCCCAAATGTCACCATATGCTCCTATATAGTGCACTAACTTTGACCAGGTGCACTATACTTCGCCATTTGCGAAGGGCGGTCTCCAGTCAGTCAGTCCGTGTAATTGTCAGACCGAGGGCCGCATGCTTAGAGGCCCCGGAGGAAGGGACAGAGAATGTAGTTAACACAATAAGCAAGCAGATGTTTTCTGTAAACCCCTGTACACTCAATTAACAAGCTGTAATGACTACCAATTGTGACTATCGAGACCGACACACGCGCCGGTCATTCCAAATGTTTGATGAAGTGGTTTGAATTTGGTTGTGAATTTGTTTTAACTGCAAATGTGTTTTATCTGCAATTTAAACAGTTACGCTACAGTAATATCTTAGCAGCGATACTTGTTTACACATTTTAAATTATACAAATGAGTTAATAGGACATCTTAATAATAAAGACGATAATAATAATATAGGCCTGCAAAAGGAGAGTTTCAAAACAACAAATGTTCACAAATATTTGTCCTATCATGTTTCAATGCATTTTCTTGAAAGCGACTGTTTTTTTGTCGTTGCATTGTCTAGATTGATTTTTAAATAGTAAATTAAGTACACTTAATTTTAATTAATCTATGTGTCTGTGTTTGCTTGTTTTGTTTCATCTTTAATCAGTTGCTGCAGCAACCAAACATCTGGCAAAGAGAATATTTCAGACATGCGTGGTATGAACTAAGCGTCCGTAAACACACGTGGTCACTCCAAACAACACCCGGATACCTTGGCACCACCGAGCTAGTAAACAGCCACCTACCCCTCCATCAATAAGCCGTGATACAAAGTTTGGCTCTCGGCTCGCTCTACATCAAGGACCTGTTGAACTAAAGGCCTGGAGGTGAGGATATTGACAAAGGGTCTCGTCTCAGCGAAAACAAACCAAGCAATGCATCTAGCTAGACCTTACTTCTGTTGTCACCAAATGTACTCCATATCCTTCGTCAATAATTATTTCATGATATCAATTAGTGTGATTTCTTATTTACACAAATCCTAAATCTCGTTGTGTAAATCTCTACTCTCTTCCTATCCTGTCTCCCCCTCTGTTTCAGATTGCGTGCTGTAGCTCAGTGGAACATTTCATTTGTGCTGACTACACAAACATGGGCCAAGGCAGAGGAGTGGGCTCAGTAGCCTACATTTTATTTTAGCTTTGTTATAAGAAAGTAAAATGCCCAAATATTGCACAACCTGTATTGAAGATAGTCCTAAAGTTAGAAACAAAACTTGCTAATCATTATTTTAATTTGAAGGTTTTGGACCCAACATTCATACTTTCCTCGATGGCACATCCCACATAGCCTAAGGAGAGATACTGTATGTTGAAACATGTGTTACGTTACCATGACAATAGCCTATCCGTTACAAGAATAACTAACAATTACACGGACATATATCATACACACTGAGTATATTGCATAATACACTACCAGCCCAGCAGCAAGCCTGTATATAGCATCCTATCAGATTACAACACACTCAATACAGCAGAACATCGCATTAGTGGCTGCAGCCTTGTGTGTGTTGTATTGCTTTACGATGTAATATTAAATACACCTATAAGTACCTAGACATAACTCCAGAACTCATAAGATTGTCACATCGTTTAAACTGTATATGTTTTACATTTATTTCACTACAGTCCTGCAACGTGTGCTGCCAGGCAAAACTGTGTGCATATGTGCCCCGGTTATTGTAGCAGGGTCATGAGGCCCCAGAACAGAACATCAAGACAAGAAACAGAACCCCTTTATTACTCCAAATAGCCACCGTAAATCTTATCAACACTGTGTGGGGTGTGTTGTGCAATAGTTTGTGTTTTAGATATTACATTGTAAATACAGAAGAGTGAAGTTTACGCAAATATACCGCCGCCGTTTAAAATCACAAATGATTTGAAGCATTAGGCCTAAACACTAATTTTGTCTAAGCACCACCAGGGAAGACACTATGCAATCTTATTTTGCAATAATACACCAAACTTTTATTTTGCATTGTGTTCCCTATTCGAAAGCATGGCGGACCCCATGGGCCTCTACGGAGAGCTAATAAACCAGACAAATTTAAATCAAATAGAATGTCAATTTATTAGACAAACAATGCAATGCCTTCAGAATAATTTCAACAAATATGGAACAAAAATATATAGAATACGTCGGTATACAAGTCCCCCTCCTATTTCATAAAATAACAATATAGCACAATGTAGCACAATTTAAGGCACCTCAATTTGGAAACACTTTTTTGGTGGTTGGTCCACAACATCCAACTATACTCCCTTACTTTCTATAATAAATTACTATATGCAATTTACAGTGAATAACAAGTTAATAACATGTTGGATGTTAAAGCAACACTCTTTAAAAATAAAGTTCCCAAAGTGAGAGAGATAAAAAAAACTTACGTGTTATTCGATGTTGTAACACGCGCCTCTGTCTGTCATACACACCAGAACAAATCTCACCACTCTCATTCTGTTTAGTCCATTTGGGGATGAATAAAGGACCGGAATGAGGGAGGTTAAAGTACAAAAATAAGGAAATATATATATATATTAAAGTTATTCGTTTAAAAAACTTTTTTGTTTTTGTTATTTTCAGAACTTGCCGCAGTCATAAACGAAAGCTCCGGAGGTACGGTAGATGGATTGACCGGAGGGGAAGGCCATCTGACAGCTATTACTTCCGTTAACCGGAGAGCTATTCAAACCGATCCGTTGAGACTCGAACATCTCTCGCATCGAGTGGAAGTTCTGTTGCTGTGCCGGGTAGCTTGTGCCCAGGTGTCCCAGGTCTCCGTACCAGGACGCAAGTCGGCCCTGGTTCGCGTGGTGACCACTGTCCTGTCCCGCGCTCAGGTTGCCATGTCCGAGCGGGGATGTGGCCGTAGTGGTGATGGAGTAATCGGGCAGAGTCTCGTCCACGGTGGTAGAGGGCGCAAGGTGGCCTCCTCGTTCCCCGGCGTACAAGCTCATGGCTTGCATGTTGCAATGGTACGTCGCGTTAGAGTTTGTAGATATTGAGTTCTGGTTGCAGTTTGGTGAGTTGTAAGCAGACGTCTGGTTGGGGGAATAGTTAAGAGATAGAGAGGGGGTTATACCTGTCCTAGAAGATGCGATAAGAGGCTCCGTGGTGCCCTGAGGCGACCCCCGGACTGAGGTCATGATGTTGTCCACACTGAAGCCTTGCGCCGCGGCCTGTGCGTGGTGGTGATGCTCGGGGCCCTCCATGGAGAGGGACCGGGCAGAGGGCACACTGTGAGGGCTACCGGTGGACATACTACTGCTGCTGCCAGGACTCTCTATCTTGGGCACAGGCGGGCTGGGGGACTCGGCCTGTGGTGGAGTAGAGGTCCCGTTCTCAGTCTTTATGTCCTGGATGCGCACGGGCTGTGAGCCCTGCACGGGCTGCTCGTTCTCCATATCCGGTGCTCCTCTCCCTGACAGGTCCCTGCCTTGCCTGTCATCCTTGTCCTTTTGAACATTACTCTTCTTGAACCGTCTGCGACGCCTCAGGAAGCTGCCGTTCTCGAACATGTTATAGGAGTCCGGGTCCAGAGTCCAGTAGCTGCCTTTGCCGGGCTTCTTATCGTCCCGGGCCACTTTGACAAAGCACTCGTTGAGGGACAGGTTGTGGCGGATGCTGTTCTGCCAGCCCTGCTTGTTGTCTCGGTAGAACGGGAACCTCTCCATGATAAACTGATAAATCCCGTTTAGGGTCACCTTCTTGTCCGGTGAGTTCTGTATCGCCATGGTGATAAGGGCGATGTAGCTGTACGGAGGTTTGACCAGGTCCTTGGGTTGGTGTTGCGGGGTGTACGGTCCGTACGCACGCGCCATGCTGGCCTGGTACTGGTCTTGGGCTGCGTGAGAGTACATACTCATGGGAGCTGGCATCCCGGTGTACCCTCCACCCGCCGCTGCCCGGTAGTAGCTCTGGTCACTGCTAATGTAAGGCACGACGCCCAGAGAGTTGGGGCTGGAGACGGAGTAGCGCGCCTGCATTATCTCCTCCTCGCCTTCGTCCCGTAAAGTTTAAATAATAAAGAACTCTCCCAAAAGCTTCAGCAGCACGGAGATGGGTAGCTCCAGTTTCCTCCTCAGCCTCCTTTCCTTTATTTTCTGTGTGTTACAAAGGGAGTTTGGGGAAGTATGTTTAGCCTAAGCCACGGCTTGCCAGGATGACTGGAGTGAAGGCTGCGCACAGTCTACTGTGTCGAACATTGGGAAAACTACGGCTCCAGCATCCGTCACTACAGAGACACTTTTAAAAAAAAACTCTGTTCAGGTTTTGGCCTGTGGCTGCTCCTCCCCGAATGCGTTCCAACATCTAATAGGATGGGAGCTCAACCCGAGCGTGCACGAAAGAAAGCAAAGTTACAGCAGTCAAAAAGCCTTCCAAGTGGTGTTGGCCACACACACACACACACACACACACACACACACACGCACACGCACACGCACATACACAGAAATTAAATAAGGAGAGGTATGAGGAACTCCCTGCTCCCATAAAATGATTTGAAGGGCTGTATGACTAATATTGCTCAATGCCAATGGTTTCGGCTATATTAAACCATTAAAATATTAACATCTATTACTTAATATTAGCAGTTTATCAAAAACTTTCAGATACCCTATCATATGTGTTAAAATGTGTAACCTATTGTGAAACATGAAATCGTGTAAGGACTATAACGTAAAATTGGAAGAAGTCTTCAATCGCATCACCTCATTTGAAATGAATTACTTCTTTATAAATACAATTAAAATAAATAGCCTATTTATGTGCATTATTATAATTAGCCTAAATTGAATATTAAACCGGATAAAGGATTATTTTAATTCGTTTTTCTCTGTAACATTATGGATGAACTAGCCTACACACAAAACTGAAAGGTAGGCTACACGATTCTTACTTTAATTTCTCAATCTCATCCGTTAAAAATTGGTTTATAAAACATTATACAATCAACAACAACAATGCAAAATAAGCTACACATTCATTTAATTTAATTTATTCAAAGCACAACATCAAATGTTGACTAAAATAATGGGCCCTACATGTGGTCGGTGCCCGTAATCTTTTCTGATGGGCACGGCGCAACAGATGGAGAGGTGTCAGAGATTCCACATTATGTAAATCACCAGCTATAATCTGGAGGAGAGATTATTATTTTACTACCTTGTTACTGTCATTGCGGGAAACAGACTTTTTTTTAATAACAGGCCTTCACGATCAAAATGTAATATAGGCCTATATTATTTCTAGCCAAATGAAGAATACACTTTGGTCTCACTATCGGCCTACCACATATGAGCCTACAAGAATCAAAAGGCACACTAGTTTTTATCGGCACAAACATGCGTTGAAATCAGTGTTCTCCTCTGCCGTTTGGTTCCGCTACGCTGAGTTCATCAACATAAACTGCAGTTTAAACTTTAAATAAACACCCAGCGCGAGATAAAAGCGCATGCTCCCCTCCCGGCCCGGGCAGCTCGAGAGGGCGGAATGCGCAAGCTAATTAAAGGTTAAATTAAGATCATTTGGCCGAGGAAGAAGAAACGGCCAAGGTGAGAAAGGTTGACGTGGTGTGAGAGGGAATGCGATTTTAGTGGGACCAAACGGAGCGCACGGAGACCTTGCATGTGTCAGTCTCAGTCCAAAGGTGCTAACAATGCTATCAAAATTCCTCCAGCTTTTGCTCGTAAGGCATCACGCACTTTCTCAGGCAGAATGTTTAACTAATGTTAAAAACGAGGCAGGTTCCATCCCTGTATTAGACATTAGGCTAGGAGATTTAACATATTTTGTTGGCAAGTAATAATTGTTGTTGGCCTATGTGAATTTTGGTATAACAACACATGACCGAATTCTTTCTTTTTTCGAATTTAGGCCTAGGCTATTTCTTATCCAACACTCATCATAGGCTATGGTGTTTGAGGATATCATTGCAATTGTGAATGCATTTTTAGACCTTCTCAGTTATTTTATTAGTATGCCTATTAGTATTATTAGTAGGTAGGCTATCAGTAGCCAAATAGTAGCAAATACTATCTACAATCGACTATCTAAATAACTGTCACAACAGTGTTATTGTGTGGGAACTGAGGGGCGGGAAGTAGAGGCGAGATACCCGGGACAGTAAACACTGGCATGTAATAAAAACAATTAAAACCAAGAATTCACAAAATGGGACAAACACCAATTTGAGACACTGCATGCAGAAATCTGCAAAAATATCCTCAGTGTACAACATAAAACACCAAATAATGCATGCAAAGCAGAATTAGGCCGATGCCAAAGCGATTCCCAAACCTTCCATAACAAAGCCATCACCTACAGAGAGATGAACCTAGAGAAGAGTCCCCCAAGCAAGCTAGCTATTCATGGGGTTCTGCTCACAAACAGACCTCACAGAACCCCAGGACAGCAACACAATTAGACCCAACCATATCAAGAGAAAACAAAAAGATAATTACTTCACCCATTGGAAATAATGAACAAAAAAACAGAGCAAACTAGAATGCTATTTGGCCCTAAACAGAGAGTACACAGTGGCAGAATACCTGACCACTGTGACTGACCCAAAATTAAGGAAAGTTTTGACAATGTGCAGACTCAGTGAGCATAGCCTTGCTATTGAGAAAGGCCACCATAGGCAGACATGGCTCTCAAGAGAAGACATGCTATGTGCACACTGCCCACAAAATGAGATGGAAACTGAGCTGCACTTCCTAACCTCCTGCCAAATGTATGACCGTATTGGAGACACATATTTCCCTCAGATTACACAGATCCACAAATAATTCGAATACAAACCCAATTTTGATAAACTCTCATATCTATTGGGTGAAATACAGGTGTGCAATCACAGCAGCAAGATATGTAGCCTGTTGCCACAAGAAAAGCGCAACCAGTGAAGAACAAACACCATTGTAAATACAACCTATATTTATGTTTATTTATTTTCCCTTTCTTTCTCTAACTATTTGCACATAATATGACATTTGTAATGTATTTAATCTTTTGGAACTTTTGTGAGTGTAATGTTTACTGTTCATTTGATTTTTTTTCACTTTTGTTTATTATCTAGTTTACTTGCTTTGGCAATGTTAACATATGTTTTCCATGCTAATAAAGGCCTTAAATTGAATTTGAATTGAATTGAGAGACAAGAAAAGGGAAACCAGTGAAGAACAAACACCATCGTAAATACAACGTATATTTATGTTTATTTATTTTCCCTTTTGTACTTTAACTATTTGCACATCATTACAACACTGTATATGATATGACATTTGTAATGTCTTTATTCTTTTGGAACTTCTGCGAGTGTATGTTTGCTGTTCTATTGTTTATTTCACTTTTGTTAATTATCTATTTCACTTGCTTTGGCAAATGTAAACACATGTTTCCCATGCCAATAAAGCCCTCAAATTGAAATTAAATTGAAATTGAGAGAGAGATATTAGGTAAATTATGATAAATGTTATACAATACATTACTTGATGAATTGTATAAACTTAGAAACCGTTTTTTAAATAGTAAATTGCTAAATTATGAATTCATCTTTGGTTGGATTTAAAAAAATATTTAAAAAATAGATAGTCCCCGGTAGTCCTACAGTCCCGTTTCCTACAAAACATGGGTACAATTTAGAAAAACAATGATATTGTGTCCATTTGTTTTTATTGACATGGCCTATATTTGAATTTATTTTGCACATAAAATATATATGGCGCTGTTATTATTTGATTCAATAAATATAACATATATATGCTATATATTCTTTCTGTGTAGAATCGAATTTACTTGTTTTTTTTCTGTGAAAATTCACGTACAATTTTTTACGATATAATCAATAATATAGGCTATGTTGAAAAACATTCCTTTTACAATTTAGAAGATTGATGTAATGGTGTAAATTGAAATATTTCGATGGCATTGGCAGACTTTTGGAGCTAAAAGTCGAAGGAATTTGCCACTGACTACTGCTCGTGTCTCGGGATAATTGTAGTGATGAATCACATTTTACTAGTCTGTTACCTTCCTACATTTTAGAACTAAAACGGTGGAATGGTTCCCAGAACTAAATCATAAAAGTTCAAATAAATAGACGTGGTATGTTAGATTTTATTTTTATTATTTATCCGTTATTTTACCGACTGAGAACACGTTCTTATTTACAGCAACGACCTGGGGAATAGTTACAGGGGAGAGGAGGGGGATGAATGAGAATTGTAAACTGGGGATTATTAGGTGAACATGATGGTTTGAGGGCCAGATTGGGAATTAGCCAGAGGGTGAACAGATTAGCCAAAGAGGGTGAACAGTGAGACAGAGAAATATGTAAAATATACCAACGCGACGCAGTGTATTGACCTTGTCGGCATTCTTTCATAAGTACTGAGGGAGTTGTGAAGACCAGCATTACGATGACAAGGAAACCGTTCAACACTAGCCACTGGCCAAGCCACCTGCTATGAGGGCCAGCGGTTCGTTGGCACCTAGCGCCCCCTGGCGACCATAAATGCCAATGGCCTGCATGTCCTTAAGGGAGTAACATCGTCCCTAGGCTAATTGCGCATAGGCAGAAGTGTCTGATGAACGGATTGAGCTATTTTGCACATCAATTAGGTTACTACTCAAACCTCCACAAAGTGATCCAATGAAACATTATAGAAAAGCCAGAAAATAAGTGATGGTGATTTTTGGAAGCTCATTCTTATCTGAAAATGTTTGGTCCATGGGACTTCAGTTCACTCTCCCTCCTCAATGAAAAGATGGAAGCAAGTTCCAAAAATCCCCAAAGGTAGGAAAGGTAGGCCTCCCAAACTCGGTCCTCGGGAACCCAAGGTATCTAAGTTTAGATTGTTGCTCAAACACTACACAGTTGATTCAAATAATCAACTAATCACCAAGCTTTGATCATTTGATTAGGCTGTGTCGTGTTAGGGCAAAACCCAAAACGTGCACCCCTTGGTGTCCCGAGCACCGAGTTTGGGGAACGCTGGACTACAGTGTCAAGGAGCGTCACATCAGGGGCAGTAAACCTTATTCTGTTTCTATGGTGCCAGCTCTCTCTGAAATCACAACATTGCCTATAATAACAGAATGTATTAAAGATAATATTCTCGTATTCCTTTTTATTGGGGGAATGTTTGTTTGATTTGTTTTCTCAACTCACACAACTCTCAATGTAATGGCCATGATGCATGGGGTCAGTCAAGAGAAGTAGGCTGGATGCCCAACGTGGGTGGCCAGGAGCAATTTACAACCACAGGAAGCTCTCAAACTAGTCAAGAGGGCTGCAAACTAGTTCTAAACTAACGTTGTACATGGGTGGCTCCTCCTTTGTTAAAGGACAAAAGGTACATAATAGTGACAGAAAAATAGTATGGGTGTTGATGAAGGTCAAGGTGATGATAGCTGCTTAGCCTTTAATGTTACAACATACTCTACAACTCTAAATTCGCCTTGGTCATGAACTACATGAACCCCCCCAACCCCCATCCAGGGGTGTACTGCAGTTTTGCGGGGCCGCAAGTTTGGCAAATAGCTAACATCCTACAATTTTGTCATGTTGCAAAGAGAGAAAAAATGCATCTTCATAGCTAATCTTATACTATTCTACATATTTTGCAAGGAGGCTGAGAGAAAATGTTTCTGTTTTAATGCTAATTTCCTGCAATTCTACACATTGCCATGGGGCAGTGAGGAAAATTGGCAGTTTTATAGCTAATCTCATGCTATTCTAAACAGTTTTGGCTTATGATGTTTTATATCCTATTTTGGAAGTGGTTATGTCATAAATCCTTGAAGTTCCAGAATGGAGTGAAAATGGCAGCCATATTGGTCAAGGATAAATCGAAACCAATCCTGTTTTACTTATGCAGGAAAATAAAACAAAGGCATGTGATATCAGAAATTGTGTAATATAATTGTCAACCTAAAATATTGACATCTACAGTGCCTTCAGAAAGTATTCACACCCCTTGACTTTTTGTGTTGTTACAACCTGAAATTAAAATGGATAAATTCGGGGGGGGGGGGGGGGGTTCTCACTTGCCTACACATAATACCCCATAATGTCAAAATAGAATTCTGTTTTTCAAAATGTTTACAAATTAATAAAAAATGAAAGAATGAAATCTCTTGAGTCAATAAGTATTCAACTCCTTTGTTATGGCAAGACTACCTCATCTCTGTACCCCACAGATACAATATTCTTTAATTAAGGTCCCTCTGAATTTCAAACACTTTCAACCACAAAGACCAGAAAGGTTTTCCAATGCCTCGCAAAGAAGGACACCTGTTGGTAGATGGAGAGAAAAAAAGTAATTTTGAGCATGGTAAAGTTATTAATTACACTTTGGATGGTGTATCAACACACCCAGTCACTACAAAGATACAGCCGTCCTTCCTAACTCAGTTGCCGGAGAGAAAGGAAACCGCTCAGGGATTTCACCATGAGGCCAATGGTGACTTTAAAACAGTTTAATGGCTGTGAGTTTAATGGCTGTGATAGGAGAAAACTGAGGATGGATCAACAAAATTGTAGTTACTCCACAATACTAACCTAATTGACAGACTGAAAAGAAGAAAGCCTGTACAGAATACAAATATTCAAAACATGCACCTGTTTTCAACAGGGCACTAAAGTAATACTGCAAAAAAAGTGGCAAAGCAATTCACTTTTGTCCTGAATACAGTGTTCTGTTTGTGGCAAATCCAATACAACACATTACTGAGTTCCACTCTCCATATTTTCAAGCATAGTGGTGGCTGCATCATGTTATGGGTATGTTTGTAGTCGTTAAGGACTGGGGAGTTTTTCAGGATAAAAAATAAACGAAATGGAGCTAAGCACAGGCAAAATCCTAGAGAAAAACATGGTTCAGTCTGGTGTCCACGAGACACTGGGTTGACTTAGGCATGTGAATACTTGTGCAAATGAGATATTTATGCATTTCATTTTCAATAAATTAGCAAAAATGATTTTTAAAAATGTTTTAACTTTTTCATTGTAGGGTATTGTGCGTACATTGGTCAGAAAAAAATGTCATCCATTTTCAATTCAGGCTGTAACACAACAAAATGTGGAATAAGTCAAGGGGTAGGAATACTTTCTGAAAACACTGTTATCATAAATACAGTTTATACAGGTTTTATGAAACTGTTATGTATACATAGCCTCTAAAATATATGTAAACAGACCATAAAAGTCAACATTTTTTGTTGTTTCCTTGGAAAGCTGAGACTGCTTTTATACGTATGATACAATATCAGTACTTGTTGCAGTTACAACATATCTAAGTCCTATCATCAACTGATCTGATCCAGTGTTTGGCTGTGGATTGACTGCATTCTTTGAATGGAATGTTGGCATATTGGCAGTTAATCTGTAAAATGTATGGAATCACCCTCTAAAACTGACTGGTTAGCTAACATACAGTGGAGATAAATTCTTGAAATTCATTATGTTCCACAATATTTTATCACAGCACTGGCAAACCATGGTTGACCAACTCCCTGAGAATGACCTTCACCCCCAGATCATGTCAAGAGAGACCCAGCTAAGTATCTCACTGAGGACTTGAGTCCACTGCAACTTGTGAGGTGTCACTGCCACCATGTGTTTTAATGCCTATGTTGCATTCTATTAAAACTTCCCAGGTGATCCTGTACAACCTCTCTCAGCACTTTGGCACCCTCTAATGTTAGAGAGAGACACGCACGCACACACGCACACATACCTAAAAATGCCCCACTCTGACACCACCACTGTCGTCTCCTCTACCTCCCATGCTGTATATCACTCCTCCCTCTCTCTCCCTCATTCCTCCCTCCCTTCCCCTCACTCCTCCCTCCCTTCCCCTCACTCCTCCCTCCCTCCCCTCACTATTTCTTCCCTCCTCCCTCCCCCTCCCTCCTCCCTCCCTCCCCCTCACTACTTCCTCCCTTCCCTTCACTCCCCTCCCTCCTCACTCACCTCCCATTCCTCCCATCTCCCCCTCACTCACCACATTAGTCACAGGCCACTTGACAACATGGCCCCCATCCTCACCACACACACACAAAAGTATTTGGTTGATTATTCTGCTCCATTCGATGAGAGAGAGAGAGCGAGAGCGAGACAGAGAGAGCGAGACACCATGTGTTTTTGGCTTTTGGAATGACACAAACTGACAAAGCATTACAGTGCCATCTACAGGTATTGCCATTTTGATGCACATGCATGGCAGTTAAAAACATATAGCAACCAGGCAGTCTTCCTGTATAAAAACTTGGCATTAGACCTTTTAAGTAGATATAGCCCAAAAACATTCTCATCCTTCCATTGAGAAATTCACATACATTTTTCCTCACAATATGTTATCATTGTATCAATTTGATCACTTTTATCAATTCAAACAATCTCCAGTTCGTCGGCATGGATTGTGAATTTCATTGTGGGCAATTCCACTTCACTCAGTCATCAACTATGTTTATATTAAAGAAGTTAATTAAGCACAGCAGGATTCCAAAATATTCAGAACACCCATATCCGCAAACCGATACACAAACCCAAAGAGCCTATTGAAATAGATTTTCAAATAAATAACTGCCAATCACCCGTGTGTGAAGAATTCATCCAGTGCAGTCTGCCGGCTGGTATTGGTTTGGAGCTAAACGAGCGAGAGAGAGAGAGATTATCCGGCAGGGAAAGCATGCAGCCCTCTAGGCCAGTTGTAGGATACACAATCTGCAATCCATCGAAGGAGTGCTGGTTATTTTCCGGTCATGGGTAGAAAGGTTACATCTTTTGTCAAATTGACACCAAAAGGGATTTTTTTTTTTAGCATTTTAGCTAACACTAACCCTTTTCCTAACCTTAACCAGATTCTCCTAACCTGCTAAGTTAATTATCCTAACATACTGCGTAAGCTCAGTGCATTATTCATCTCATATGTATATACTGTATTCAATACTATTCTACTGTATCTTAGTCTAAGCTGCTCTAACATTGCTCGTCCATATATTTATTTATTCTTAATTCCATTCCTTTACTTAGATGTGTGTATAGGGTACATGTGTGAAATTGGTAGATATTACTTGTTAGATATTGCTGCACTGTCGGAACTAGAAGCACAAGCATTTCACTACACCCGCTATAACATTTCCTAACCTGCTACAAAAAGTCACATCTGACAATAGTTGTATGCTTTCTAGTCAAAACCTTATTTTCCTCATGGAATGGCCAGACCAGTCTGTTGGAGGGAGCATCATGTTTTGGGGCTGCTTTGCTGCCTCAGGGCCTGGACGCCTTGCAATCATTGATTTGCAGACTTGTTTACCTGTTGCTGTGCCTTTTGTTGCCAATCTTAATTTGCTACCTGACAATTTTCCGTTTTTTTCCGTTTACATTTTTAGTTTTCCCTCACTCAACTTTTTTTCATTCAACTTTTTCACTCCGGACGCTTTATCTGTACATGGTTAGTCAGGATCTCCAACAGCCGAAGCTAAGTGGTAACATTAACATGATGCCTTCTAATTGCAGTCGCTGTACTCATAATATACAGGAGAACGATCGCTTTACGGCGAGGATAGCTGTGCTGCAAGGCCAGCTTCAGACGCAATCGTTAGGCAAGGGCAATTTAAGTGTAGGAAAGGATGAAACAGTGTCTGTGCCACTAGTAAGTACAGATAATAACGTTAGTATAAATCCCCTCGTCCCCGCAGCCGGACAACTTTCTCATGGCTTCTGGAGGGAAATGCTGTAGGAATGCTCAACCGGTGTCACTCATTCAGCCGACAGAAACTTTCAACCGGTTTCCCCCATTAAGCAGCGAGTAGGAGTCTGAGGCCGAGCCTTCTCTTGTCTCTACTCCTCCCGTTAAGGGGTCTGAGACGCCGAAGCTTCCCACCATTAGCTTTGACAGGTTGAAAACCCTAGTCATTGGTGACTCCATTACCTGTAGTAAAAAGAATCACCCAGCGATCAAACACTGTTTACCAGGGGGCAGGGCTACCGACGTTAAGGCTAATCTGAAGATGGAGCTGGTTAAAGCTATAACTGGCGAGTGTATAGAGATATTGTTATTCACGTCGGCACCAATGATGTTAGGATGAAACAGTCAGAGGTCACCAAGCGCAACATAGCTTCAGCGTGTAAATCAGCTAGAAAGATGTGTCGTCGGCATCGAGTAATTGTCTCTGGCCCCCTCCCAGTTAGTGGGAGTGATGAGCTCTACAGCAGAGTCTCACAACTCAATCGCTGGTTGAAAACTATTTTCTGCCCCTCCCAGAAGATAGAATTTGTAGATAATTGGCCCTCTTTCTGGGACTCACCCACAAACAGGACCAAGCTGAGGAGTGACGGACTCCATCCTAGCTGGAGGGGTGCTCTCATCTTATCTACCAACAGAGACAGGCTGTAACTCCTCTAGCTCCACAATTAAATAGGGTGCAGGCCAGGCAGCAGGCTGTTAGCCAGCCTGCCATCTTAGTAGAGTCTGCCACTAGCACAGTCAGTGTAGTCAGTTCAGCTATCCCCATTGAGACCGTGTCTGTGCCTCGACCTAGGTTGGGCAAAACTAAACATGGCGGTGTTCGCCTTAGCAATCTCACTAGGATAAAGACCTCCTCCATTCCTGCCATTATTGAAAGAGATTGTGATACCTCACATCTCAAAATAGGGCTACTTAATGTTAGATCCCTCACTTCAAAGGCAGTTATAGTCAATTAACTAATCACTGATCATAATCTTGATGTGATTGGCCTGACTGAAACATGGCTTAAGCCTGGTGAATTTACTGTGTTAAATGAGGCCTCACCTCCTGGCTACACTAGTGACCATATCCCCCGTGCATCCTGCAAAGGAGGAGGTGTTGCTAACATTTACGATAGCAAATTTAAATTTACAAAGAAAAAAAATGACGTTTTCGTCTTTTGAGCTTCCAGTCATGAAATCTGCAGCCTACTCAATCACTTTTTATAGCTACTGTTTACAGGCCTCCTGGGCCATATACAGCCTTCCTCACTGAGTTCCCTGAATTCCTATCGGACTTTGTAGTCATGGCAGATTAAATTCTAATTTTTGGTGACTTTAATATTCACATGGAAAAGTCCACAGACCCACTCCAAAGGGCTTTTGGAGCCATCATCGACTCAGTGGATTTTGTCCAACATATCTCTGGACCTACTCACTGTCACACGCTGGACCTAGTTTTGTCCCATTGTAACGGTTTTCTAGGTGTGAAGGAGAGTCGGACCAAAATGCAGCGTGTACATTGCGATCCATGTTTAATGAACGAACGTAAAAACACGAATCAATAACAAACACTACAAAACAAAGAACTTAACGAAAACCGAAACAGCCTAGACTTGTGTAAACTAACACAGAGACAGGAACAACGACACATAGGACAATCACCCACGACAAACTCAAAGACTATGGCTGCCTAAATATGGTTCCCAATCAGAGACA
Source organism: Oncorhynchus mykiss (assembly GCF_057628025.1). NCBI lineage: Eukaryota > Metazoa > Chordata > Actinopteri > Salmoniformes > Salmonidae > Oncorhynchus > Oncorhynchus mykiss. The sequence goes on from NC_143026.1 coordinate 82,645,547, forward strand.
ACGATAAACACCTGCCTCTGATTGAGAACCACTCCAGACAGCCATAGACTTTGCTAGATAACCCCACTAGCTACAATCCCAATACATACACACCAAAACCCCAAGACAAAACACACCACAATACAAAAACCCCATGCCACACCCTGGCCTGACCCAATACATGAAGAAAAACAGAAAATACTTAGACCAGGGCGTGACAGAACCCCCCCCCCCCCCCCCCCCTAAGGTGCGGACTCCCGAACGCACCTCAAAACAATAGGGAGGGTCCGGGTGGGCGTCTGTCCATGGTGGCGGCTCCGGCGCGGGATGTGGAACCCACTCAGTCAATGTCTTAGTCCCCTCTCCTCGCGTCCCTGGATAGTCCAACCTCGCCACCGACCATGGCCTAGTAGTCCTCACCCAGAACCCCACTGGACTGAGGAGCAGATCGGGACTGAAGGACAGCTCGGGACTGAGGGGAAGCTCGGGAGTGAGAGAAAGCTCGGGAGTGAGAGAAAGCTCGGGAGTGAGAGAAAGCTCGGGAGTGAGAGAAAGCTCGGGAGTGAGAGAAAGCTCGGGAGTGAGAGAAAGCTCGGGAGTGAGAGAAAGCTCGGGAGTGAGAGAAAGCTCGGGAGTGAGAGAAAGCTCGGGAGTGAGAGAAAGCTCGGGAGTGAGAGAAAGCTCGGGAGTGAGAGGAAGCTCGGGAGTGAGAGGAAGCTCGGGAGTGAGAGGAAGCTCGGGAGTGAGAGGAAGCTCGGGAGTGAGAGGAAGCTCAGGAGTGAGAGGAAGCTCAGGAGTGAGAGGAAGCTCAGGCAGGTAGGTAGATCTACCAGATCCTGGCTGGCTGGTGGTTTCAGCAGATCCTGGCTGACTGGCAGATCCTGGCTGACTGGCAGATCCTGGCTGACTGGCGGATCTGGCGGATCCTGGCCGACTGGCGGATCCTGGCCGACTGGCGGATCTGGAAGAGTCTGGTCGACTGGCGGATCTGGAAGAGTCTGGTCGACTGGCGGATCTGGAAGAGTCTGGTCGACTGGCAGATCTGGAAGAGTCTGGTCGACTGGCAGATCTGGAAGAGTCTGGTCGACTGGCAGATCTGGAAGAGTCTGGTCGACTGGCAGATCTGGAAGAGTCTGGTCGACTGGCAGATCTGGAAGAGTCTGGCCGACTGGCAGATCTGGAAGAGTCTGGCTGACTGGCAGATCTGGAAGAGTCTGGCTGACTGGCAGATCTGGAAGAGTCTGGCCGACTGGCAGATCCTGGCGGATCTGGCTGATCCTGGCCGACTGGCGGATCCTGGCCGACTGGCGGATCCTGGCCGACTGGCGGATCCTGGCCGACTGGCGGATCTGGAAGAGTCTGGCCGACTGGCAGATCTGGAAGAGTCTGGCCGACTGGCAGATCTGGAAGAGTCTGGCCGACTGGCAGATCTGGAAGAGTCTGGCCGACTGGCAGATCTGGAAGAGTCTGGCCGACTGGCAGATCTGGAAGAGTCTGGCCGACTGGCAGATCTGGAAGAGTCTGGCTGACTGGCGGCTCTGGCGGCTCCTTGCAGACTGGCGGCTCTGGCGGCTCCTTGCAGACTGGCGGCTCTGGCGGCTCCTTGCAGACTGGCAGCTCTGGCGGCTCCTTGCAGACTGGCAGCTCTGGCGGCTCCTTGCAGACTGGCAGCTCTGGCGGCTCCTTGCAGACTGGCAGCTCTGGCGGCATCCTGCAGACTGGCAGCTCCTTGCAGACTGGCAGCTCCTTGCAGACTGGCAGCTCCTTGCAGACTGGCAGTTCTGAACAGGCGGGAGACTCCGGCAGCGCTGTAGAGGAGGAAGGCTCTAACAGCGCTAGAAAGGCGGGAGACTCCGACAGCGCTGGAGAGGAGGAAGGCTCTGGCAGCGCTGGACAGGCGAGGCGCACTGTAGGCCTGATGCGTGGTGCTGGCACTGGTGGTACTGGGCCGAGGACACGCACAGGAAGCCTGGTGCGGGGCGCTGCTACCGGAGGGCTGGGGTGTGGAGGTGGTACTGGAAAGACCGGACCGTGCAGGCGCACTGGAGCTCTTGAGCACCGAGCCTGCCCAACCTTACTTGGTTGAATGCTCACGGTCTCCCTGCCAGTGCAGCGAGGTGGAATAGCCCGCACTGGGCTATGCAGGCGAACCGGAGACACCGAGCACAAGGCTGGTGCCATGTAAGCCGGCCCAAGGAGACGCACTGGAGACCAGCTGCGTAGAACCAGCTTCATGGCATTTGGCTCGACGCTCAATCTAGCCCGGCCGATACGCGGAGCTGGACTATACGGCACCGGGCTATGCACCCGCACTGGGGACACCGTGCGCACCACTGCATAACATGGTGCCTGCCCGGTCTCTCTAGCCCCCCGGTAAGCACAGTGAGTTTGCGCAGGTCTCCTACCTGGCATAGCCATACTCCCTGTGAGCCCCCCCCCCAAGAAATGTTTGGGGCTGACTCTCGGGCTTCCTTCCGCACCGCCGTGCTTGCTTCGCCAACTCCATTCTCCGATAACCTTCCGCACACTGCTCCATCGAATCCCAGGCGGGCTCTGGCACTCTCCCTGGGTCGACCGCCCACCTGTCTATCTCCTCCCAAGAAGTATAGTCCATCCTGTACTCCTCTTTGGGCTACTCCTGTTGCCTCTTCTCCTGCTGCACATTTGGGCGGCTACACTCCCCTGGTTTAGCCCAAGGTCCTCTCCCGTCAAGGATTTCCTCCCATGTCCAGAAATCCTTATTACGCATCTCCTCTTTGGGCTGCTCCTGCCTGTTGACACGCCGCTTGGTCCTTTTGTGGTGGGTGATTCTGTAACGGTTTTCTAGGTGTGAAGGAGAGTCGGACCAAAATGCAGCGTGTAGATTGCAATCCATGTTTAATGAAAGAACGTAAAAACACGAATCAATAACAAACACTACAAAACAAAGAACTTAACGAAAACCGAAACAGCCTATACTTGTGTAAACTAACACAGCGCCAGGAACAACAACACATAGGACAATCACCCACGACAAACTCAAAGACTATGGCTGCCTAAATATGGTTCCCAATCAGAGACAACGATAAACACCTGCCTCTGATTGAGAACCACTCCAGACAGCCATAGACTTTGCTAGATAACCCCACTAGCTACAATCCCAATACATACACACCAAAACCCCAAGACAAAACACACCACAATACAAAAACCCCATGCCACACCCTGGCCTGACCCAATACATGAAGAAAAACACAAAATACTTAGACCAGGGCGTGACACCCATGAAATAAATGTTGTGGATCTTAATGTTTTTCCTCATAATCCTGGAATATCGGACCACCATTTTATTACGTTTGCAATCGCAACAAATAATCTGCTCAGACCCCAACCAAGGAGCATCAAAAGTCGTGTTATAAATTCTCAGACAACACAAAGATTCCTTGATGCCCTTCCAGACTCCCTCTGCCTACCCAAGGATGTCAGAGGACAAAAATCAGTTAACCACCTAACTGAGGAACTCAATTTAACCTTGCGCAATACCCTAGATGCAGGTGCACCCTAAAAACTAAAAACATTTCTCATAAGAAACTAGCTCCCTGGTATACAGAAAATACCCGAGCTCTGAAGCAAGTTTCCAGAAAATTGGAACGGAAATGGTGCCACACCAAACTGGAAGTCTTCCGACTAGACAGTAGCGTGCAGTATCGAAGAGCCCTTTACTGCTGCTGATCATCCGATTTTCCAACTTAATTGAGGAAAATAAGAACAATCCCAAATTTATTTTTGATACTGTCGCAAAGCTTACTAAAAAGCAGCATTCCCCAAGAGAGGATGGCTTTTACTTCAGCAGTGATAAATTCATGAACTAATTTGAGGAAAAGATCATGATTATTAGAAAGCAAATTACGGACTCCTCTTTAAATCTGCGTATTCCTCCAAAGTTCAGTTGTCCTGAGTCTGCACAACTCTGTCAGGACCTATGATCAAGGGAGACACTCAAGTTTTTTAAGTACTATATCTCTTGACACATTGATGAAAATAATCATGGCCTCTAAACCTACAAGCTGCATACTGGACCCTATTTCAACTAAACTACTGAAAGAGCTGCTTCCTGTGCTTGGCCCTCCTATGTTGAACATAATAAACGGCTTTCTATCCACTGGATGTGTACCAAACTCACTAAAATAAAGCCTCTCTTGAAAAAGCCAAACCTTGACCCAGAAAATATAAAAAACTATCGGCCTATATCGAATCTTCCATTCCTCTCAACATTTTTAGAAAAGGCTGTTGAGCAACAACTCACTGCCTTCATGAAGACAAACAATGTATACGAAATACTTCAGTCTGGTTTTAGACCCCATCATAGCACTGAGACTGCACTTGTGAAGGTGGTAAATGACCTTTCAATGGCGTCACTGTCACACCCTGACCATAGTTTGCTTTGCATGTTTCTATGTTTTGTTTGGTCAGGGTGTGATCTGAGTGGGCATTCTATGTTGTGTGTCTAGTTTGTCTGTTTCTGTGTTTGGCCTGATATGGTTCTCAATGAGAGGCAAGTGTTAGTCATTGTCTCTGATTGGGAACCATATTTAGGTAGCCTGTTTGGTGTTGGGGTTTGTGGGTGATTGTTCCTGTCTCTGTGTTTGCACCAGATAGGGCTGTTTTGGGTTTTCACATTTCTTGTTTTGTTAGTCTATTCATGTATAGTTTCTTGATTTAAGAACCATGAATAATAACCACGCTGCGTTTTGGTCCGCCTCTCCTTGGTCCGACTCAAGAAAACCGTTAGTCAGACCGAGGCTTTGCGTCTGTCCTCGTGCTCCTAGACCTTAGTGCTGCTTATGATACCATCGATTACCACATTATTTTGGAGAGATTGGAAACCCAAATTGGTCTACACGGACAAGTTCTGGCCTGGTTTTCTGTTGGAAAGATATCAGTTTGTCTCTGTGAATGGTTTGTCCTCTGACAAATCAACTGTAAATTTCGGTGTTCCTCAAGGTTCCGTTTTAGGACCCCTATTGTGTTCACTATATATTTTACCTCTTGGGGATGTCATTAGAAAATATAATGTTAACTTTCACTGCTATGCGGATGACACACAGCTGTACATTTCAATGAAACATGGTGAAGCCCCAAAATTGCCCTCGCTAGAAGCCTGTTTCAGACATAAGGAAGTGGATGGCTGCAAACTTTCTACTTTTAGAGATTCTTGTTTTAGGTCCCAAGAAACAAAGAGATCTTCTGTTGAATCTGACAATTAATCTTGATGGTTGTACAGTCGTCTCAAATCAAACTGAAGGACCTCGGAGTTACTCTGGACCCTAATCTCTCTTTTGATGAACATGTCAATACTGTGTCAAGGACAGCTTTTTTCCATCTACGTAACATTGCAAAAATCTGAAACTTTCTGTCCAAAAATGATGGAGAAAATGTAATCCATGCTTTTGTTACTTTTAGGTTAGACTACTGCAATGCTTTACTTTCTGACTACCCGGATAAAGCACTAATTAAACTTCAGTTAGTGCTAAATACGGCTGCTAGAATCCTGACTAGAACTAAATGACGACAAAAAAATTGATCATATTACTCCAGTGCTAGCCTCCCTACACTGGCTTCCTGTTAAGGCAAGGGCTGATTTCCAGGTTGTACTGCTAACTTACAAAGCATTACATGGGCTTGCTCCTACATATCTTTCTGATTTGGTCCTGCCGTACATACCTACACGTACGCTACGGTCACAAGACGCAGGCCTCCTAATTGTCCCTAGAATTTCTAAGCAAATAGCTGGAGGCAGGGCTTTCTCCCATAGAGCTCCATTTTATGGAATGGTCTGCCTACCCATGTGAGAGACGCAGACTTGGTCTCAACCTTTAAGTCTTTACTGAAGACTCCTCTCTTTAGTGGGTCATATGATTGAGTGTAGTCTGGCCCAGGAGTGTGAAGGTGAAGGGAAAGGCTCTGGAGAAACGAACCGCCCTTGCGGTCTCTGCCTGGCAAGTTCTCCTCTCTCCACTGGGATTCTCTGCCTCTAACCCTATTACAGGGGCTGAGTCACTGGCTTACTGGTGCTCTTTCATGCCGTCCCTAGGAGGGGTGCGTCACTTGAGTGGGTAGAGTCACTGACGTGATCTTCCGGTCTGGGTTGGCGCCCCCCCCTTGGGTTGTGCCGTGGCGGAGATCTTTGTGGGCTATACTCGGCCTTGTTTCAGGATGATAAGTTGGTGGTTGAAGATATCCCTCTAGTGGGGTGGGGGCTGTGCTTTGGCAAAGTGGGTGGGGTTATATCCTTCATGTTTTGCCCTGTCAGGGGATATCATCGGATGGGGCCACAGTGTCTCCTGACCCCTCCTGTCTCAGCCTCCAGTATTTATGCTGCAGTAGTTTATGTGTCGAGGGGCTAGGGTCAGTTTGTTAAATCTGGAGTACTTCTCCTGTCTTATCCGGTGTCCTGTGTGAATTTAAGTATGCTCTCTCTAATTCTCTATTTCTCTCTTTCTTTCTCTCTCGGAGGACCTGAGCCCTAGGACCATGCCTCAGGACTACCTGGCATGATGACTCCTTGCTGTCCCCAGTCCACCTGGCCGTGCTGATGCTCCAGTTTCAACTGTTCTGCCTGCGGCTATGGAACCCTGACCTGTTCACCGGACGTGCTACCTGTCCCAGACCTGCTGTTTTCAACTCTCTAGAGACAGCAGGAGCGGTAGAGATACTCTTAATGATCGGCTATAAAAAGCCAACTGACATTTACTCCTGAGGTGCTGACTTGCTGCACCCTCGACAACCACTGTGATTATTATTATTTGACCCTGCTGGTCATCTATGAACATTTGAACATCTTGGCCATGTTCTGTTATAATCTCCACCCGGCACAGCCAGAAGAAGACTGGCCACCCCTCATAGCCTGGTTCCTCTCTTGGTTTCTCCTTGGTTTTTGGCCTTTCTAGGGAGTTTTTCCTAGCCACCGTGCTTCTACATCTGCATTGCTTGCTGTTTGGGGATTTAGGCTGGGTTTCTGTACAGCACTTTGAGATATCAGCTGATGTAAGAAGGGCTATATAAATACATTTGATTTGATTTGATTGAGGGAACAATGAATTCAAAAGTGTATCAAACATTTTACAGGAGAATGTCTGGGCAGCAGTCCATGATCTCAAGCTTAAGAGAGGTTGGGTGATGCAACAAGAAAATGACCCAAAGCATACAAGTAAATGAACTAAAGAATGGCTGAAAATGAAGAAGATTCCTGTTTTGGCATGGCAGAGTCCTGACCTTAACCCAATTGAGATGCTGTGGCATGACCTGAAAAGGGCTGTGCAATCAAGACAACCCAGAAATACTGATGAACTGAAACAGATTTGTAGGGAGGAATGTAACAAAATGCCTCCTCAACGTTGTGCAAGTCTTATAAGCAGCTACAGGAAATGTTTGGTGGAGGTTGTTGCTGCTAAAGGAGGATCTACAAGTTACTAAATTCAAGGGTTCACTTACTTTTTCCAGCATGCACTGTGAATGATTTCTCAATGTCTTCAATAAAAATTTGAAAAGTACAACTGTTTGTGTGTTATTAGTTTAGTCAGATTGTGTTTGTCTATTATTAAGACTTAGATGAAGATCAGACCACATTTTATGAGCAATCAATGCAGAAATCCAGGTCATTCCAGAGTTCACAAACTTTTCATGCAACTGTATATTGATGGTTTTTATTCATCTTTAAAAAATTTAGCATTTTTCTTCTACTTTGACATTGTAGAATATTTTGTGTAGATCGTTGACAAAAAATGACAATTTAATACATTTGAATCCCTTTTAGTAACACAATAAAATGTGAAGAAATCCAAGGGGTTATAGACTTTCTATAGGCACTGGATATTGTATATACAGCTGAAGTCGGAAGTTTACATACACTTAGGTTGGAGTCAATTAAACTCGTTTTTCAACCACTCCACAAATTTCTTGTTAACAAACTATAGTTTTGTCAAGTTGGTTAGGACATCTACTTTGTGCATGACACAAGTCATTTTTCCAACAATTGTTTACAGACAGATTATTTCACTTATGATTCACTGTATCGCAATTCCAGTGGGTCAGAAGTTTACATACACTAAGTTGACTGTGCCTTTAAACAGCTTGGAAAATTCCAGAAAATGATGTCATGGCTTTAGAAGCTTCTGATAGGCTAATTGACATCCTTTGAGTCAATTGGAGGTGTATCTGTAGATGTATTTCAAAGCCTACCTTCAAACTCAGTGCCTCTTTTCTTGGCATCATGGGAAAATCAAAATAAATCAGCCACGACTTCAGAAAAAAGATCGTAGACCTCCACAAGTCTGGCTCATCCTTGGGAGCAATTTCCAAAGGTACCACGTTCATCTGTACAAGCAATAGTACGCAAGTATAAACACCATGGGACCACGTAGCCGTCATGCCGGTCAGGAAGGAGACGCGTTCTGTCTCCTAGAGATGAACATACTTTGGTACGAAAAGGGCAAATCAATCCCAGAACAACAGCAAAGGACCTTGTGAAGATGCTGGAGGAAACAGGTACAAAATTATCTATATCCACAATAAAACGAGTCCTATATCGACATAACCTTAAAGGCCGCTCAGCAAGGAAGAAGCCACTGCTCCAAAACCCTAATGAAAAAGCCAGACTACGGTTTACAACTGCACATGGGGACAAAGATCGTACTTTTTGGAGAAATGTCCTCTGGTCTGATGAAACAGAAATAGAACTGCTTGGTCATAAGGACCATCGTTATGTTTGGAGGACAAAGGGGGAGGCTTGCAAGCCGAAGAACACCATCCCAACCGTGAAGCACGGGGGTGGAAGCATCATGTTGTAGGGGTGCTTTGCTACAGGAGGGCCTGGTGCACTTCACAAAATAGATGGCACCCTGAGAAAGAAATATTACGTGCATATATTGAAGCAACATCTCAAGACATCAGTTAAAGCTTGGTCGCAAATGGGTCTTCCAAATGGACAATGACCCCAAGTATACTTCCAAAGTTGTGGCAAAATGGCTTAAGGACAACAAAGTCAAGGTATTGGAGTGGGCATTAAAAAGCAGTGACCTCACTCCTATAAAAGATTTGTGGGCAGAACTGAAAAAGCGTCCAACTTCAAAATTCACCCAACTTATTGTGGGAAGCTTGTGGAAGGCTACCCGAAACGTTTGACCCAAGTTAAACAATTTAAAGGCAATGCTACTAAATACTAATTGAGTGTATGTAAACTTCTGACTCAGTGGGAATGTGATGAAAGAAATAAAAGCTGAAATAAATAATTCTCTATACTATTATTCTGACATTTCAGATTCTTAAAATAAAGTGGTGATCCTAACTGACCTAAGACAGGGAATTGTTTACGAGGATTAAATGTCAGGAATTGTGAAAAACTGAGTTTAAATGTATTTGGCTAAGGTGTATGTAAACTTCTGACTTCAACTGTATGTCTTTAGTATTTGACAGATAGAAAAATGACAAAAGTATTTATCCACAATCTGCTCTGGACAAGTCTGGTCCTGAACCCTATACTACCAATCAGGTTTCAGAAGTTAGCGAGGTAACTTTGGTCTACTCTGAGTTCAACTCGAGATAACCAGTATCACAAAAGTCTCTCACCTTTTAGCCAGGTACGAATCATTCATAGCTAACCCGCTCCGAGGCAGGCTAACTTTGGTGCTAACTCAATTTATCCTGAATATAGTGTCTGAGCCATGAGTTGAGGACCAATGAAATCAGATACCCTCCCTCTCTCAAAGATTGTCATCATTGATGATGAAATATTTGATGAATTAAACGTCTTTTTGTGTTTAAAAAACAGTAATGTCAAGATACCTATCGCATTACACATTTAGTAATGACAACATTTGCTTTCCAAACTGTACTTTTTCTAGGCGATTGTATTTTGAAATTTGCAAAAGGCAAAGTAACAGCCACAACCAAACATGGACATATAATGCATAGATGGCAGTTTCCATTCAAGTCTAGACTGCAAGCCATTGCTAGAGTAGCCCTTCCCATGAGTCAAATTGCAAAGGTTTTGAGGTTGTAAATCCTTCTGTGGATTATATTTCTATGGCCACATCGCAACAAGCTGTTCCACAGATAGAAGAAGCAGCGATAGGAGTGGGAAAAATGTGCTCCTGCATTTAGAAGCACACCAAAGACGGCATTAAAGATAAGTAATACAAATATAGGCAACACTAAAAAAGGCCTATTTCACACCATAGCCTACTGAATTTGCAAGATAACCTCTTTTTTTCATTTTGATTTCAGCACAAATTAAAATGTGGCACTGAATACTGACTCTCCCATGGATTGATATTTCAGAATTTTGTCAATGAAGCGTTAAGCTAGCCACATGCGAGCGACATGCACGTGCAGTTACAAGCCTGCTAGAGTTAGCGGCAGGCTGACGAGTAATATCTACCATTGTAGGCCTGGCTGGATTGTGAATACAGTTTGACACCACATCTTAGTTTCCTTCTAGCTTTCTAAGAAGTATACCCCCCCTGACACTAGTAAAAGAAAGAGACTGGGGAAGTGCTTGCTGTTGTTAAATAAAACCTGTTTAAAAATCATTTGAAATTGATGTGCCTTGGTTTGAGAGCAGCACGGGTTAACTCTCCTGTTGCTTATCAATCACATTTTGGAACAGTGTGTGCATTCATCATGCGCATAGAAAAACTCACACTGGGGGTACAGTTAGAGATATTTGGAACTCACACATGAAAAGGTTAAACAGGTTAACATTCATAAGGCAGCAAGACTAACCAGCTGGCAAGTGTCTTCACTGACATTTTCAGACTCTTCCTGACCCAGTCTGTAATACCTAAAAGTTTCAAGCAGACCACCAGAGTCCCTGTGACCAAGAACACCAAGGTAACCTGTCTAAATGACTACTGCCCGTAGCACTCACATCTGAAGCCATGAAATGCTTTGAAAGGCTGGTAATGGCTCACATCAACACCATCATCCCAGACACTCTGGACCCACTCCAATACGTATACCGTCCCAACACATCCACAGATGATGCAATCTTTCTTCCCTTTCCCACTTGGACAAAAGGAACACCTACAGGAGAATGCTGTTAATTGACTACAGCTCAGCTTTCCACACCATAGTGCCCTCCAAGCTCATCACTAAGCTAAGGACTCTGTGAATGAACACCTCCCTCTGCAACTGGATCCTGGACCTCCTGGTGGTAAGGTTAGGCAACAACACATCGCCATGCTGACCCTCAACATGGGGGCCCCTCAGGGGTGCTTAGTCCCCTCCTGTACTCCCTGTTCACATCACTGAGATGTCCATATCACTAAGTATCTATCATGGTCCAAACACACCAACACAGTTGTGAAGAGGGCACAACAAAACCTCTTTCCCTTCTGGAGACTGTCATGGGCCCTCAGATCCTCAAATAGCTCATCTTGACTGACTGCATCACCATTGTGTATGCTGGCTAACAATTGCAAGGTGCTACAGAAGGTAGTGCTTAAGGCCCAGTACATCAATGGGGTCGAGCTCCCGGCTATCCAGGACCTCTATACCAAGTGGTGTCAGAGGATGGCCCTAGAAATGTTCAAAGATTCCAGCTACCCAAGGCATAGACTGTTCTCTCCGCTACTGCATGGGAAGCAGTACCATTTACCAAGTCTGGAACCAACAGAACCCTGAACAGCTTCTACCCCCAATCCATAAGACTGCAAATAGTTAGTTTGGGCAGATATTTGGTAAACTATTTAACAATCTGCATTGACCCTTTTTGCACTAACTATTTTGACTCATCACATACGCTGCTGCTACTGTTTATTATCTGTCACTTTATTCCTAGTTGTTTGTACATATCTACCTCAATGACCTCGTACCCCTGCACATTGACTCTGTACTGGTACCTCTTGTATATAGCCAAGTTATTACCTCGTACCCCTGCACATAGACTCTGTACTGGTACCTCTTGTATATAGCCAAGTTATTACCTCATACCCCTGCACATAGACTCTGTACTGGTACCTCTTGTATGTAGCCAAGTTATTACCTCATACCCCTGCACATAGACTCTGTACTGGTACCCAGTGTATATAGCCAAGTTATTACCTCATACCCCTGCACATAGACTCTGTACTGGTACCTCTTGTATATAGCCAAGTTATTACCTCATACCCCTGCACATAGACTCTGTACTGGTACCCAGTGTATATAGCCAAGTTATTACCTCATACCCCTGCACATAGACTCTGTACTGGTACCTCTTGTATATAGCCAAGTTATTACCTCATACCCCTGCACATAGACTCTGTACTGGTACCTCTTGTATATAGCCAAGTTATTACCTCATACCCCTGCACATAGACTCTGTACTGGTACCTCTTGTATGTAGCCAAGTTATCATTACTCATTGTGTATCTATTATTACTTTAATTATTAAGTGTTTTACTTTTCTTTGATTTCTCTATTTTCTTTCTCACTGCATTGTTGGGAAGGCCCCATAAGTAAGCATTTCACTGTTAGTCCACACCTATTGTTTATTAGGCATGTAATGAATACAATTTGATTTGATGATTTGATCTCAAGCTGGTAGGATGGCCACTAGATGGAGCCATAGTCCATTTTATTTCAGTCTTCCACCTTAAAAGTAGGCCTACATGTCAATCAGCAGTGGAACAACCAAACCCATCATAATATATCCAACAGAAAAAGGTATATTTTTGGAGCTGATGTATGAACTGTGATGAGGTGTGTGTGTGTGTGTGTGTGTGTGTGTGTGTGTGTGTGTGTGTGTGTGTGTGTGTGTGTGTGTGTGTGTGTGTGTGTGTGTGTGTGTGTGTGTGTGTGTGTGTGTGTACATGCGTGCATGAGTGTTTCTCTTTGCAGTTTTATTCAACATGAATTGTAACTATCACAGAGACCACACAGACCAGTGAGAGAGAGAAATACAGAGACATAGACAGAATGAGCATCCCAAATATGCTGCTAATGTATTGTTATCGTTAATGTTGATGTATTTGTACACAAACAGAAAACTCAAATAATTTATCCACTTAAAGCTGCAATATGTAACTTTTCTGGTGACCCAACAAAATTAATATAGAAAGGGTGAGTTATAGATCTATCATTCTCATTGAAAGCAAGTCTAAGAGGCATTATATCTGTTCTATGTGCACTATTTCTATGCTTCCCGTTTTTAAGTTTTGTTTTTGCTTATTTTACTTTCAGTTTTGTACATCAGCTTCAAAGAGCTGAAAATACAATATACAATATGTAGTGGTTTAGATGGTACAATGATTATCTACACTATACTTGCTTGTTTTATCATATAAACTGAAATTAGGAGAACTATTAGAATTATAGCAACCTGGAAATGTCGGGGAGATTTCTCCACCGTGCATCTTTTGTGAGAATGTTTCGGGCATTTCTCCCCGCTCCCCTCTATCTCTCTCTCTCTCTGCCCCTCTGTCTCTCTCTAATCTGTTTTTCTCCAATAACCCAGTTTCTTACTCTATACGTGTGTTCTGTTTACTGCAGTTCTAAAAACACTGTGCGGTCACATCTCCATAAATGTGGCCCTCTGCAGCTCGTTTGTTTACAAGTTCTTAAAAAATGTGCAATCCTGAAAAATCTGCTACGAGGCCGGGGGGTAGAGGTCTGGTGACGCGGAAGACTTTCCGCTGTGGAACCAGGCAGGCTGGCCCAGGCTGTAGATGGCGCAATGAGACAACACAAATTCCTAAGTCTCCAACGTCGTCAGTCGAGTTTGTAAACAATCTAGACTGTTGTAGGCCTACGTAAATAGAAATGACCTAGGCCTACTCTACTTAACACTCACCAAGTATTCGGAAAAAGTAAATTAGATTGTATTAAACACCAGCTGCCTTTTATCTCACGAAGTCTATGGGTAAATATTGATAATGCAGCTCACTGTCTACGATAAAGACATGCAGCGAGTTGTATAGCCGTCGCCTTATTTCATTTCCCCCCATTCTTACTATACCATAAGATAAAAATCCTTACATAATTATCCTCGTGGCTCAAAGTATACAATGCTTCTCTTCAAATGATCATTCGTTTTCCACAACATTTATATCTAGTTATTAAATGGGATTGTTTTAAAATGGACCTAGAATCCACGCTTTTGATTTACCTTTGCTTCACCTTCTTTAAGCACGTTTTTTACGTTACAAAGTGTTATCATACAAAACAAAGACGTTGAATTTGGTTATTAAAAGTATGCCTGTGAATGCCAAATAATCAAATTTACACCGACTCAAATCTAATATGAACCACAAATCTCCATAAATTATCAACAAAGATAATAGGCCTATAATAATAGTAAATTCCAATGATTAGCCTATAATTAGCATGCTATATTTCTGAGAGACAAGCAGGCAGGTATAGCGGAAAATATATCAGCTTTATTGAAACACTTTACAACGAGGAAAATTAAGCTAATCTCAAAAAGGGTATACAATAAGTGCAAATTTGTTGCAATTTTTGTTATAAAAAGCTTTGTGTATGTGCATGTACTTTTATAGATCAGAACAGAGGCCTAGTTACATAAAATATAGGCTATGTGTTTGCACAAGTAATGACAGCAAACACATAATTATAATCGTTTTGAAACTTATTTTGAAGAAGAAAACGTTGGCCAATAGAGAACAGAATAAGGCAAAGTGGTTTCATTGTCATAAGCGTTTGTGCTTTCCCACTGGGCAAAAACGTGTTGAACGTTGTTTCCACATCATTTCAACCAACAACAAAAAAATCTATGTGATGACGTCGAATCAACGTGGAAACCCCATTGGATTGGCAAAAAGTCATCAACATAAGGGCATTCCCACTGAGCACGCACTGGTTGAATCAACGTTGTTTCCACATCATTTCAATGAAATTAAGTTGAACCAACATGGAATAGACGTTGAATTGACGTCTGTGCCCAGTGGGTTTCGTCTTTTTCCCCCCTAACTTTTAACCTGAACCCAATGACATGGTGATTTTTGGGGGGATTTCCCGTTGAGTTCACAATAGTTGACAACTCAAACAAATGTAAATAAAAATTAGAGGTTGAACTGACATCTGTGCCCAGTGGGTCCTTCACTTCAGAAACAGTTAGTGCATAATATACTGTCCTTCATTTAGACCAATCAAGACGACGAAAATATATCCTGACTCGAGAAGTTTTTCCAGACTCTCAAAAATAGGCTACTGTCCCCATTGTTCGATCTCATCAGTAAGATGACAGGCCATTTATTTGGGTTTAAACTGTCGCCAGACATGTATAACATCAGTTTAAATTGCTCGATTTTGTGTTCATTCTCATCTCCGGAGCACAGTTTGGGCCTTTACGCGCACTACATTTCCTGCTCACATCACACACGGTTTGACGTCTTGACAAAGGCTTTGGTGATGGTGGTGATGGTGATGATGATGATAGTACGATCCACTGGCTGAGGGATGGAACGAGGAGATGCCGTTAAAATTCAGGACAAAATCCTTCCTGTCGACCACGGGTGAGGAGTGGCTTTGGTAGCGAGGGATCCCCACTGAGAGAGAGAGAGAGAGAGAGAGAGAGAGAGAGAGATTGGAGCTCTTCAAAATATATGAACAATACAGTTCTTCTCCCCTCCTTCTAACTTTATCTTTCTATAAGTTTATAGAATTGTTTTACATACTCGTGTGTGGCATAGAGGAGCAGTCAGACATTAGTATTATTCAGAAATATTTATATATTGTAAATGCTTGACTTTTCAACAACAACAAAAAACAGTTTTCTTTCAGAATATAGGATAACAACACTCTGACGTTTATGCATTACATTGACTATGTGTAAAAATATGTTATAGTATTCAGTGTATTATGTAGCCTATTTTTCTGATATAGATTTTAAGGTTTGAAATTGACACATCTTCCAATAATTTGGCCAGTAAACAATGCGGAGACGTAGTCCCATAACACCACGCGAATAAATAAGAAATCACTCTCAGTGAATCTATAGATTCAGTAATCGATCACGGTAGGGACATTTGTTCATTTGTTATTTTACTAGACTATGTTATATTATGTTATGTTGACCTGTAATACATTATTAATTGCTGAATAAACAGGGATTTGCTGGCCTTTTGAGAATAGGTAAAATAATGACCATGTCTCCGTCCTTAGTATTTCCATTTCAGGAGAATGCCACTAAAACAATCAATCCAAAGAAACTGCATGTGTTATGCCTATTTCCTCTTCAGAATTATTCAAATTGAACCATGCAATTAATTCACTGTATACAATATGTTATTTGGATGTGTGCAAATTAGATGCATAGACCCTAGACATGTAGCCTCTGCTCATGCTGAGCTAAATATACATTCGAGCAGCAGTCTCCTTTAATTAAAAAATCAGCCAAACGGAAACCACTATCAAGACTTGACTTCTGAATCTCTGCATTCTCAATACTAGCATCTCTAATGTTTGTTGAGTTTAGTTGAGTTGGTGCACATATTTTACGTGAGCCCCTCTCATTTGTGACTGTTGTAGTATGTGTACACAGATATTTGACCTAGAGAATGTTTAGTCTTACATTTTTAGTCTTTAACTTAACATGATCTGGTTAAACTGAAGTTAAGAGTGATTTGATGGGCATATAATAATCAAACAGCCTCGTTATGTTTCAGTGCTTTTCTACACCAATTGGCATCCATATCGTTCACAAAGAGGTATGAAATATTAATTAGGTCAGGGTGCTTATGTTTTCCCTCCTTGATTGTCCATTTCTCCAGAGGGCCATATAGACAGTAGCAACATCACACGTGCTAATTCATCATAATTATAGGTCTTACGGCCCAAAATTATTTTCAGACAAATAATTGATTCGGTAAAATAAGAACATAGGTCCTGTCATAGATAGGTATGTATATATCAGGACAGCTACACTGTCAGAGTGATAGTGAGGAGAAGGAAATGGGGAGAGTGACAGAGAGCGTGATCCTCATCAAGTTCATAAGGACTCCAGATGTGACGCCTGTACCCGCAGTGTGCGGTGTTTTCTCTCCTCGAGACTGCAGGCATTTATCCTGATGGTCCTGCCTCGCGCTGCAGCCTTTGCGCCCCATTTTCAGAGACAACACACCCGCCGTGATTGACAGTCGTCATGAGGCGTGTAAGACCCCGCTAGCACAGATAACAGCTTATCCTCTAAATAGTTACAAGAAGTCGCGTAAAGTTTAACAAGGCTTGGAGTCTCTTGTGGGTAGGTATAGGCCTATGCGCTTGTTTAAATCCTCTTCTTCAGTGTGATCCGACTCGTACAGCCTTTGTTTAGGTAACCCCCGAGGCTTTAGAAGGAATAATTCCGCTCTCAGAAATCCCTTGGACTTTTATTAAAGCCTCGATAAATTAGAAGCATTTTAAACTAGATGAACATTAACTAAATTACAAGTGGTCAACTGGCCTAAGGAGCAATGCGTATAATGTGGCTATAATTATGGCCCATTGCGTCGAGCTCCTATCCAAACATTTATGTAAACAAGAACGCAGCCTCATACATTATTTTTTCCCAAGGCCTAGCCTATATATTCAAGAACAGTTTTCAACTATTTTGTTCATTTCCGTTGTAAGAAGCTGTGGTTGCTCTTATATTTCCCACCTCATCTGAATTGTCCTTATAATAAATAATGCATGCATATTTGTGTCTTTGAGTCCCTCAAATAGGATTATTTCGGCCTATGTCATTCAAATTGTTTCCTCAGTTCCACAACAGAATATAGTTGCAAACTAATAATCAGAAATACAATACAATTATTTTAACCCATAAAATTGGGAAGCTTTTTTGCCATAACACAACCTGCAATGTGAAGGAGATGCATCCACGTGAACCAGTCATTTTAATTAAATTATATGAATATAACATTACATCGAAAATGCATTAAGAGACATATGCATCTCCAACATAGTTTTATAGAGGTATTACAAATGCAAGTCATTACATATTTAGGTCGCAACAACTCACTTTTATATTAGTATAATTATTTTCTTTGCCAAAGTTTTGATTAATCTGCGTATCACACATATCAAAGTTGTAACTGTTAATGATATTCAACTAGACTACATTTGGTTCTGCATGTAGTAGATTGTCTAAAAGACCGTCTATAAGATTTTCGGCATATTGTCTATAAGGTAGGCCAACTATAATTTTCACAAATACAAATTTAGCAATTTTATAGGCTATTACGCATTGCGTAAAGTTGCGTTTTTAGCCTCCAGAAAACAGCATGACTGACCAAAGAGCAAGTCAATTGTCAACCTGCAAATATTTTTGTTTGCCACGTGTATAAAAAATGCAGTACTTTTTGTGATTGACCAAGTGTTATTACGCATGACATTTCACATCTATATATTAACGTGTTATGACTTGATTTACACAACGTTTATTACCTGAGATATCGGCGGTGTCCCTGGCGTTCTGGTGGAGGTAGCTCTGCTCCAGGGAGTAGGGGGACATACCAGAGTGTAGCCCAGAGGACGCCGGGCTGCTGGAGGCCAGAGGCTGCTGCTTGATGTACGGGGAGCCGCCGGGAGACGCCCAGTGTCCGGAGGTACTGGCATATGGAGAATGACCGTGACCGTCCAACGCACTGGCCATAGCCGGGGACGAGGGCACAGGGCTGCTGCTACTGTCCGGTCCACCGTATTCCCCGTTGGACGTTACCGGACAGCTGGCCATGTACGTGGACCCGGGGCTCGGGGACATGTGAGGTACGTGGTGGCCACTAAGCCCTTCGTAGCCACCTGCCATGGAGTTGGTCATCATGTCCAAGTTGTAACTGTTGCTATGACACGCAAGAGACCCGGGCGCCTGAAACTCAAAGCTCTGCGGCAAAATGGACGTACCGAAGCCTATCCCGTTCATCATCCGGTACATGGGCTTTAGGGCTTGGCATTTTCTCCGGAAGCCCCTGGGTCTGCGGCGGAACGAGCCCTCTTCGAACATGAACTCGCTGGCCGGGTCGATGGTCCAGTAGTGGCCTTTGCCTGGCCTGCCCAGCCCTTTTGGCAGCTTGATAAAGCACTCGTTTAGGGAAAGGTTGTGCCGGACGGAGTTCTTCCAGCCCTGGTAGGATCCTCTGAAGAAGGGGAACCGGGCCTGGAGAAACTGATAGATCTCACTTAGAGTCAGCCTCTTGGTGGGTGAGCTCTGTATCGCCATGACGATGAGCGCAATGTAGGAGTAGGGAGGCTTCTCTGGTCGCCTCAGTCCGGAGTTCGCCTTCTTGCCTTTGGCCCCGGTCGAGGAACTGTCCATGGGGGCCTGTGGGCTTATCATGGCGGGGTGCAGGACACCGGAGGCCGGGCTGGACCTCAGGGAAGGTGGTGGGTCCAGCTGCTGCTGAGACGTCTCGGTCGTCATCTCTGCTCCGCTGACGCACTGCGTAGCTGAGCAGTAACGTGAGGAGAGAAAGAGATATGGGGGAAGATGAGAAAGAGAGATGGGGGAAAGAGGAGAGTGAGATTGAGCAAGAGATCTAGAGAAAGAAAAAGGGACGTATATGATTCAAATAAGGTGATAGCAAGTAATGTCTCTTCTACTCAAAGTCCTCTACAAATCACACACGCCGTTGGTCTTCGGAATTCAACAAAAAAGGGCTTGGAGAGGAAAAACTATCTTCCGTTCTGTTGGACTCTCCTATTACGCAGAAAATCTGCAGCGAGTTCGCAGTGTCAGAATGTGGGAGAGAGATGAGAGCAGAGTATCCAGTGAGGGCTGGAGCGCTCGCTATAATGCGGCGTTTTGCGGAGGTTCAGTTCGACACAGAGGCTCCGGTGCGGTTCGGTATCACCGTGGCGGTGAGTGCAGCTCTGCGGCGCACCGGGTGGCCATCGCCCGCCTTAATCCCTAAAGGGGAGGAAACGCGAAGACTCCTCAATTTAGTGCGCGAGGCCGCTCAGCCAAACAAAACGCGACCACCTATCATTTCGTAAATCTTTCTTTCCTCTAAGACCCCCCCATCTCCAAACCCCCCCCCCCTGAAATCAGTGACGACTAGAGCCCCCCTCCCATTCCACCGCCAGTCGCTGCAGCAGAGTCAAGCCCCTCTCTCTATATCTCGCACCCCCTCCCTCTTCCACCCTCTCTCTTTCCCCTGCTCTCTGACATCTCAAAAACACGCAATTATGCCATCTATCAAACCTCCCCAGACATTCCAATCAACAGCGTCACACGCCAGCACACAAGGCAAAGAGCTCCATCTCCAACACTCTTCTTGCATGTTGTTGCCTGTTGCTAAGTGTCATTATACTGAATAACGGAAACATTTTCTGTAATGAAATACTGAGGGTATAACAGTATAGGCAATTATATATTAGAGTAGACCTCTTAAATAAATATAAATTGCTTCTCTGTGTTGCCATGCAACAATATCATGTTGGATGGCCTACCGATCCAGTAAAGGAGGTGTTGTTGAAGCGACACATAGAACAAACTGTGTAGGCTCATAAATCTCGTAGTATAAATCCTATCTCATGTTTTCCTAGTTCGCTCAGAACCCAACCGTAAGAGTCACTACCGGGGGAAAGGTGGTTGTATTTCGCTGGGGTACATGCATGAGCAAGGGGGGGGGGGGGGGGGGGTTCTGAGTAAATGACTTTGACATGAGTGGAAGCAGGCTTTTTCCATCAAGAGCGGCCGGCCTTGGATACCACACACAGCGCACCAGTGTCAGTTTACAGCCCTAGGCTCGAGGCGGTCCCCTGGGCCCCGCGTTCATTAGAGAGAGAACCGAAATTAGGAGCGCGGGCGTCGACAGCTTCCTCCCCTATGAAGACAGACCATAATACAGATTTGTCCAACATAATGCAATTATTTAGTCTTAAAAGATAAAAGCCCTATGATCAATAATGATAACAACGAGAGAAATAGGATTTGTTCAGAAACGTGGTCTACAAATTCACAGTGTATTAATCCTGTTACAAGGTTGACACTATATGACACTATATTGCAGGCCTGCATCATGCAGATAGCTTATTTATACTGTGATGACTTTTATGGTTACCTTTGTTATGCCTGCATTTGATAGGGCCTACACTTCCTCGTTTTCAATTCAACCACCTAATGTTATATTTTTTTAAAACATATTGAGCTAAATATTCGTTTATATAGCCTAGTAGTTAAATAATGCAATCATTTTCAGTCATTTTTCAGTATGTATATGCTTTGTAAATAGCCGACCTATTATGTTTGGTAGTTGTATACGTTTATAATAAACAGCTCATTGTTACAGTTGAGTAGGTCTAGGCTATACAGAAATACAAAAAGACTACAAACAATATTTGTGCAAAATTGGTCATAGGCAAAAAATTATTAATATAACGTAAAATGTAGATTATCAATCTTAATTTGTACTGAAATCACATCACCCCATTCTGTTTGTATGCTTAGTCTCCCTCATTTCATTTCTACCACCTGGATTTGTTTTACACTGAGCTTTATTTTGTTTTATGCCGCTGAATTGAAACAGTTAGAAGGAAAGAGTAAACAACTGTATACAGTAGACTAGGCCTAAACCTCACATCAGAATATAATAATTTAAGGTTCAAACTGGGGCTACGGGATTTCATTTCTGCATTTATGATACGGGCATTATATATTGGGATAGTCGAGCTTTAGAAAGTCGACAGAAAATAAAATATGTAATAAACTAATCAGCTCCTCATCTATTTGTGTGTCTGTCTAACATTACCCCCGTCCTTTCATGTGTAGTCCTTAGATATAAAGGATTTTCAAACAATGGCCATCAACAATAACCTTTACACTTCACAACAAAGGATGTGAGGATAAAATCATTTTCCACCGTGACACAGAGAAGTTTGTGGAACCTAATGGCCTTAGAATTTCCTGCGACATCAGAACGTATGACCCCCGCAGTGATCAGGATGCCTCCGCGGCTAGGAGGAAACTTTGTTCTGCGCGAGAGCACTTTGAAGACTGGCCACTGCTTTTACGAGTTCACAGCAAAGCGCGTATAGGAGCTCTTATTATAGCTGTTTTGAAACATCTAGTAAACAACAATTATATCACATATTTACATGGGTTCTGGTTTTTAATAGTGATGGATATCCTTTGCATTTCTGTCCGAGTTTGATCCTTTTAGCCTGAAGAACACCAGCCTAGAACAATATAAATTGTTGTTTTTATCTTTGGTAAATATTGAAGTGTCAACTATAATATTATAGCTAATATTGCTTTAACGTCCCTGATTATTTATACAAAGGCTTACACCATTCAAATATTAGTTCATGAAAAATGTGGCTCAGAATTCTGTTTATGAATGTGTATTTAATATGTAGGATATTGCTGAATAATAAATGAATGAAGCGGTGCATTACATAAATTACAATTTTGCTTTATATTGTTTGACTTTTTGTTTTTGTTTTGATACGCCATAAAACGACACACTCTTTCCATAGGAACACAGGCCTGCTGGTTGTTGGCAGTGGTGGAAAAAGAAGTAAGGTATCATATTTGAGTAAAAGTAAAGATAACTTAATAGAAAATGACTCAAGTAAAAGTTAAAGTAACCCAGTAAAATACTACTTGAGTAAAAGTCTAAAAGCATTTGGTTTTAAATATACTTAAGTATCAAAAGTAAATCTAAAAGTGTGAATAATAAAAAAATATTAAGCAAACCAGACCGCACAATTTTCTTGTTTTTTATTTATTTACGGATAGCCAGGTGTCCAACACTCAGGCATAATTTACAAATGCTTCATTTGTGTTTAGTGAGTCCGCCAGAGCAGAGGCAGTAGGGATGAGGAGTGTGAATTGGACCATGTCCTGTCCTGCTAAGCATTCGAAATGTAATGAGTACTTTTGGGTGTTAGGGAAAATATATGGAGTAAAAAGTACATTATTTTCTTTAGGAATGTAATTAAGTAAAAGTAAAAGTTGTCAAAAATATAAATAGTAAAGTACAGATACCCCAAAAAACAAGTATATTCAAGTATTTTTAATGAAGTACTTTGCACCACTGGTTGTTGGTCTTTCTCATAGGCCTGTAGCCTACTTTGACTCCTCGCTTCTTTTGACAAGTGCCTACATCTTGCCTGAGCATTTTTTTCACTCATTTTGAAGAGATTAAATATAATTTAAATAGCTCTTTCCAGCGTATTTTAACGGCAATGTGAGTCTTTATGTCTTCTTTCAGGCGCCCAAGCAGCCGCGCTTCCTGTCCAGCTCAACTCTGGCTTTTGTGCTGAGAGTACCAGGTTCTTTCTCCAGAAGCTCAGGCGCGGTTCAGCGGCCTGCAGAGTGACTGACTGTTTGAACTTCCTAACATTGTGCCTGGACTCCAGGCCCAAACCCTGCTCCAGAACGACATAATATTTAGGTTTCTATTCAATCATTAGCGTTGAAGATCCGTATTATATACCGCGATTGACAATTAAATGTTCCCGCGGTGGCGGAGACTGCTTTCACGGTAAACACTGCTACGTCGGCTCAATCGGAAATGCCATTTGAACGTGGATCTTCCGGGATACTTCGGCGATACGTATTTATTAGGATACGCCATATCTTTAACTGGTTCCTGTTCCACACACCTGAGAGAGCTAGTCCTAGGCTACAGAATGAAAACATAACGGTGGCCTACATTGATGGAGCGTTCACCTGTTATTGCCGTCGGTGCTAGTGCTCTGCCCAGTGCGTAACATACAGGTGTGCTGTTCCGGGATTTCACCTGCAGGTTGCAGCATTGTTCCTGGAACGGGACTCAACCCTCTTACCTGTCACCTAGACCGCCGGGCGGACGTTTTGGTTTGCCCTAGCACTACACAGCTAAACAAAGCTTGATGATGAGTTGGTTATTTGAATCAGCTGTGTAGTGATAAGGGAAAAACTAAACGTGCATCCAAGGGGGGTCCCAGGACCGAGTTTGCAGACTGCTGAGTAAAACTATAGTGACATGTTTTATTTTTGTTAGCATAGTACAGTCCTAGGTCTATGCATCAATGTGCATGATTGAGGAGGACGGACAGGTCATGTTTTATGTCAAAATATTTGTACACATGCATTGTATTTGTAGAAACATGTATGGGCCTAAGCAAGAATGTCTTCCGTTCTATTTGTGCCCAGATCGACTGCCCAGGGACTGAAAACCCCTCGCAAGAAAGACAGGGTTAAATGCAAATGGAAAATGGCAAATGTATCAACACATTTGCTCTTTTACTTTTCAGATTTGATCGTTTATCAATTGAGCAATTTTTAAGATTATCTTTCTCATTAGCCTATAGGCTCATTTCTCATTGGTCCACAATAAAATATTGTACGATATGTTCTGTGTATACTATTTAATTTTATACTATACTATTTTACAATGTTTGTCTAGATACAGCACTTGCTAGTGATAGTCTGCAACTTTGTCAATAGCATTAGGCCTAACATTGTTAGGGTAACGGGAATCGTAATTAATGTGGGCAACACTACATGTGATGACGTCAAGGGTTTCCCTCAGGACGGTGGACAGCTCGAGACATCGCGTATGGACTGCATCCTTGCTTCTATGGATAACCCCCATATATCCCCTGTCGGTGTTGAAAGGTCTAATCATTTAGTTTTTATTGGAAGTGTGTTGTGATCATTTATAGACTTGGCGCATGAAGTAGCCAGCCAAAATGATTGTTTCTCGTTATTAAACCCTTACAATAGTCCAATCTGTATTTTGGTCATTTCATTTTTAAACATTGTTTTGGTAAAAGTTATTTGTATAGCTTATCGTTTAGCATACGCAGGTCTGTGTCTTCGTTGTTGTGGACAAGTCAGCTAAATGTCGCAATTCATCCCACATCTTTTTTTATATTCTAAAGATATTGTTGTAAATCTTACTCAGAAAATCAGGACATTTATTTAATGTTTGTCACGTGTTTAAAAAAATCCTCAACATAGCCTATAGCAGGATGAAAAAGGTCTAATATATATTTTTCAAATGTTGGTGATTTAAAAAAAACAAACATGAAATGCACTGTTTTATAGTAATAATAATAATAATAATAATAATAATAATAATAATTAGTAGTAGTATGTATTAGCCTATTATTTCAGTATGACATTTTGAATTGCGTGACTTGAAACGAGAACAAGCTACAAGGCAGAGTAAATTCAAATGTCATATTTGAACAAGCTATATTTGTTTGTACAATGCTTTTTGGAGACCCAGATCGCAGGCACGTTTCTTACCCTCGTGTGAACGGCACAGAACAGATCATGTTTAATGAGTACACCATAGCTTGGGTGGCATGCTATGGTAGGCCTACAATTTATCCTTAAGCATAAACCATAGTTTACATTTAAGAGATAGAGTGCATTTGTCCCAAGTCTGAGATTTCATCCTCGAAACCTATACAGAAGAGTTTGAGGAGACGTGTATGTTTTCACTGTGCTTAATAGATACTGTACATTATAACTACACATGATTTGCTAGTGTGCAGCTAAATGTCCGTAATAACTGAACTCAAACCCCCTCACTCGGAACAACCTTCCTAGACTTGTGTTGCAGTTAAAGTTAATGATCCTTCGTGTAAAGCGTCAGATTCTATGATTTACTTGACATAATTCAGCACTCCCCATTCTGGGACGGATCTCACCACCCTCAAATATTTAGAAATAGCTCAACCGAGCTGTAATTTGTGCCTAACAGTGTTGCTTCCTTAGCTGTGCTGTTCCGTGCGGTGCAGGCAGAGAGGAAGACAGAGGTAAGTATTGTAAATCTGTGAATGTATATCCCTCTCTGTGCCTAACATTGCTGTTTTCTAATTGTGCCTTGCCGTGCAGAGTAGGCAGATGTCTGAAATGATTGTATATCTTTTTCTTCATTCCTCTGGTACTTCAGCATGCTCGTTTAAGTGGTGAGTATGCCAAAACAGCGCCAGTGTTGCCAGGCGCTACGCCTTTCCAGTTCCAGGCAGATAGATATCGGATCTTCCACTGATCACCCATGCAAACTTTTTCCGCCCTCTGATTCCAAACACACTTCAAGTAGGCCTATACTTAATGGAAAAATATAGATGATTCTTTATTTTCCTTTAGGTAAAGATAAGGCAAGAACAATATAAAAAATGAAATACTCCTGGTTTGCGTCGATATTTTTTCCCCAATGAGTTTTTATTTTCTCTCATAAAAAATATTGTCCATGCATGAATCAATGTTTAGGAAATCATCCCGTGTATTTCCTTTCTTTTTGTGCAGCCTCCTTACATGGAGTAATCAACAATCCAACAAATATTTTAAAATACAATATTTTTCAGCAAGTCATACAAAACTACATCAACACATACATAGTACTATATTTTTCAAATCGTTGGCACATGGTAGCCGTCGTTTACATTAGAAATGACCTAAGAACCACGTAACAAACAAACAAACACACACACACACACACACACACACAGTGGAAAGGCATGTCAGATTGCAACTCATTTGCTTCGTCCTAGTAGTAACCAGATAGAAATAAAGTCATGACAACAATAACATATTACGTTATTCATCACCGCTAAACGACTTGTTATAATCAGAAACAGTTAATTAAATGCACTGAAATGCCCTTTTTAAGACATTCGAAAAACGTAGAGCGCATAGGAAAGTGCACATGGCAAATTTAAGATACATAATTACATTATCGTCTGTTACGTTGGCTTTAGGAGAGCAATGAATCTATCTGGAAAGGATGACAGCTGCCAACTCGCGCTGTGTGCATTTTCACAGGGGAGAAAGCAGCCTCGGAGTTTGGCATGTGGCCCTGCGACGTCATGTGGAGAGCTGTGAGTGGGTCCCTGGTGTGCTCTGCGTGCTCAGCGAGGCTGCACCTGTACACGTTCAACATGTGTGACGCGCCGGTGCTGACCTGGTGGTAAGAGTGCTGTGCATGTGCATGTGCCATAACAGCGGGTAGCGGTGGGTAGGCCAGTGTGTAGGGCAGCATGTGGTGAGAACCCGCGGGCCAGTAGAGCCGGTGGGCACCGGGGTTGGCATGTGCACTGTCTCTATCGGTGTGGTCTCTGTCCTCCCTACGTATGAAGGGCTTGCTGAGGATGCTATCGATGGAGAAGGAGCTGGAAGAGCTGGAGAACTTGGCTCCCATCACCCTCTCCTCCCGGGAGGGAACAGAAGCAGGGGCCGAGATGCGAGTCTCCTCGCCTGGTGTCTGGATGTCAGGGGTCTCGGTGTCCTTATTGGAACCACCGGACCGGCCCTTAGTGATGCGCTTCCTCCTGCGACGGAACACCCCGTCAGCGAAGGTGTACTCGCTGTGCGGGTTCAGCATCCAGTAGTTGTCCTTGCCCCATGGCCTGGAAGGGTCCCGGAGCACTTTGAGGAAACAGTCGTTCAGCGACAGGTTGTGGCGCACCGAGTTCCTCCACCCGGTGTAGCTGCCCCGGAAGAACGGGAACTTCTTCATCAAGTAGTCGTTGATCTCGGCCAGAGTCAACCTGCCGCTGCCGGAGTCCCGGATGGCCATGGCGATGAGTGCGATGTAGGAGTAGGGCGGCTTAGGTCTGCGGGTGTAGGGCTTTCCCTTGCCATCGCTGCTGCTCGGGGTAGCAGGTGCCGGGCTGTTGGCCACGCAGTCCCCGTCTGAGCCCAGCTCGTCCCCGGATAGGGGAGAGGGGACGCTACCTTCCGCATCACTGTGACTGCAAACCTCCATAGGCTTCTGAACGAAGTGGCTTGCGGAGAACACTTCAAGTTTCATTTTTATATGTATTGTTTTCCCCCTTCTCCTCTCACCTGTCAGTGTGTAGCTGTCAGAGTTCGTTGCAGTACAGCGCGATTCTCCTAATCAGAAAGTAAGAAAATCTGTCTGTCTGTTGTTGTTCTTTAGAGAGGCGCAGGTGTAGCCAGTGAGTCTGTTTCAGTGGTGGAGTCAGTGCACCTGTCTGTCTGTTTCGGTCCGAGGAGCTCCGATGTACAGAGGAACGGGAGGCACCCAAACTCGTGCCTGTTTAGCAGTTGAAAGTAGATTTGTCTCCGGAGACACACGCGCCCTGTTATAATATAATCCCTCCGCGAGGGACAGCCCACGGGGGGCGTGGTCTAGCGTCTCAAACTCAGAGTAATCTCAAATCCATTGAAGCGATTGAGGGATTTATGATTGCACGCTCCTTTGTGCCACACAGGAGTATGTAAAACAAACATAAACATATAGAAAGCTAAAGTTAGAAGGAGGAGGGGAGAAGAACTATGTGTATTGTTCATATATTTTAGAGCTCCAATCTCACTCCCTCTCTCTCGCTCTCTCTCTCTCACACACACACACACACACACACACACACACACACACACACACACACACACACACACACACACACACACATACACACACATACACACACACCTGAGTGACTCACCTGCGTGACTGTAGATTGTGTACCAGAAAAGAGTTTCGCCTTAGATGGCGTGCATTTACCAGACAGGCACACACAGATGTGTTTACGTTTGTAATGTTTATGTTTGTAGAGAATCTCAGGTCACTCTTGAATTGATTTACAATTATATTTAATCGATACATTTACAGAGGTTCTGAACTAAAACACCTTGCTCGAGGTCTAATCTAACATTTCCGTTCCTTTGCATAATAACCACCCAGCTAGCACATTTGGTTCCTTGGAAGTTGTGGGAAAATAAAATGGAAAGAATTTTAAACATTCTGAGAATGGAAGTAAAAATATTGCCTGTTCTGCGCACTAACATTTTTAGGTTGCATGGAGGTTCTACTATGTACTACGTTTTACTATGGTTTTCTGAAAGTTTTCATGGGAGGTTTAATTAACATTCTGAGAATTAACATGATAGGTTATTTGAAAGTAATTAAAGTTCTGAGAACATATTTCATTAAGACGATTTATAACACTGCTACATTACATGGCCAAAAGTAGGTGGACAGCCCTTCAAATTAGTGGATTCGGCGATTTCAGCCACACCCGTCACTGACAGGTGTATCAAATCTAGCAAACAGCCATGCAATCTCCATAAACAAACATTGGCAATAGAATGTACTGAAGAGCTCAGTGACTTTCAACGTGGCACGTCATAGGATGTCACCTTTCCAACAAGTCAGTTCATCAAATTTCTGACCTGCTAGAGCTGCCCTGCAACTGTAAGTGTTGTTATTGTGAAGTGGAAACGTCTAGGAGAGCCAGTGAAGTGGAAGGCCACACATGCTTACAGAACGTTACCGGCAATTTCTAAAGCTCGTAAAGCGTAAAAGTCCTCTGTCCTCAGTTGCAACATTCACTACCGAGTTCCAAACTGCCTCTGGAATCAACGTCAGCACAATAACTGTTCGTCGGTAGCTTCATTAAATAGGTTTTCATGGCCTAGCCAACACTAGCCTAAGATCACCATAGGCAAGGCCAAGCATCGGCTGGAGTGGTGTTAAAGCTTGTCGCCATTGGACTCTGGAGCAGTGGAAATGCGTTCTCTGGAGTGATGAATCAGGCTTCACCATCTGGCAGTCCGACAGGCAAATCTGGGTTTGGTGGCTGCCAGGAGAACACTACCTGCCCCAATGCATGGTACCAACTGTAAAGTTTGGTGGAGGAGGAAAATGGTCTAGGGCTGTTTTTCATGGTTCAAGCTAGAACCCTTAGTTCCAGGGAAGGGAAATCTTAACGCTACAGCATACGATGACATTCTAGATGATTCTGTGCTTCCAACTTTGTGGCAACAGTTTAGGGAAGGCCCTTTCCTGTTTCAGTATGTTGCCCCCGTGCACAAGGCGAGGTCCATACAGAAATGGTTTGTCGAGATCGGTGTGGAAGAACTTGACTGGCCTGCACAGAGCCTTGACCTCAACCCCATCAAATACCTTTGGGATGAATTGGAACGTCGACTGCGAGCCAGGCCTAATCGCCCAACATCAGTGCCC
Organism: Oncorhynchus mykiss; assembly: GCF_057628025.1. Lineage (NCBI taxonomy): Eukaryota > Metazoa > Chordata > Actinopteri > Salmoniformes > Salmonidae > Oncorhynchus > Oncorhynchus mykiss. Next base: position 82,675,408 of record NC_143026.1, read on the forward strand.
GACCTCACTAATGCTCCTGTGGCTAAATGGAATCAAGTCCCCACAGTAATGTTCAAACATCTAGTGGAAAGCCTTCCCAGAAGAGTGGAGGCTGTTATAGCAGCAAAGGGGGACCAAATCCATGTTTAATGCCCATGATTTTAGAATGACATGTTCAACAAGCAGGTGTCCACATTGGTCGTGTAGTGTAGCTTAGTTTGGGTTAACTGTTCTTAACTGCAAGCACAGATAGGACACAAGGAAATTCATTTGTTTAGGCATTAATCATGCAAACACATGTATTTTTATTGTCACACAGTGTCAGTGAGATTCGAATTTATGATCTTCTGTTCTTTATCGATGGAATTTGTCCACTGCACAACCAGGATGGAGATAGCGTGCCATGTTTTTTAAAGTCATACAACGCTGTTCATTTTAGTCTTTTCAAACAGACCCCATTTCAAAGGAAACAAGCAGTCATTAAGATCAGGTGTGACCATTGAGTGGGCCCGCCAACACACCTGAACATACTCAACAAGGTAGAAAATAAAAGTTTTGTTTATGCTGAGAACGGAATGTATATGTTTTTAAATAACATTCTTATAACTTTTAAAGTTTTCTTGTGGTTTTCATGGAAAGTTTTCTTAACGTTCTCGAAACAATTAAATTTGAATAGACCCATGAGGAAACCTGTAGGAAATCCTTATGCTGAAGTACTGACATTCCCACCAGTGGAGAACGTCCCTAGAACATTACCAATATTGAAATGAATTGTAACCATGTGTGAAGTAATAAAATACCAAGAAAATAACGCTTTTTTGTCAAGTTCCTTAAATGTGTTGAGAATGTTCCAAAGCCAAGAAACTATCCTGCACCATTCACAGAAAGTTGTCGGAAGTTCGTATTCAAATTGCCTCTTGAAAAAAAAACAAAGATCAACAAAAGAGGAAAGAAGTCTTTGAATCATCCCCTCTTCTGTTATGTATCTATCAGGCATCTTAATCTGTCTTTAATGTTAGGAGCTCTGAAAGTTCCTCCCAGAGAATAACATACCCCCCCCCCACAAAGTTTAAGAGCTATATCAAAGGTTGTGCATAAAACACACGCATGCATACACACACACTGTTTTTTAGCCTTATCCTAAAGTACATTTTACATTCTTAAATTCAGGCCCCATGATAATACAAGGTGTTGGGGCCTCCTCCATCAACATATGACTTCTCTGGAAAGGGGAAGTACTGCTGAGTCAATACCGAGATGACAACACAGTAAAAATAGATGGGATTAGGTTAGCTCCATAGTAATGAAATATGTAAACTCTGGTTAAAATAAAGGCAAGGCCTGCATTTGCAAAGCGAGGATTACCTGAAAGGTCACGTATAGTTCACAGAATGGCACAGAAGTTCAAATGAAAGGGAAACAAAACGTTGAATTGAAGTTTGTGCCCAGTGGATTAGTGCTTGACATGCAGTAGTTTATACCAACGAGACCAGGAGAGTGATGAGACCACTTGGCGACATGGGTGGTCTGAGATTTTTAACTCTAGACCTATAGCCTATATCAGCATTATTTATCTCATCAGTGCATATGTTTTTATCACTTCACAGAATTCTCTCTCTCTCTCTCTCTCTCTTTCTCTCTCTCTCAATTCAATTCAATTAAATTTCAATTAAGGGCTTTATTGGCGTGTTTACAAGTGAAATAGAACATTTAAAAAAGTGAAATAAACAATAAAAATTAACAGTAAACATTACACTCACAAAAGTTACAAAATAATAAAGACATTTCAAATGTAATATTATGTCTATATACAGTGTTGTAATGATGTGCATATAGTTAAAGTACAAAAGGGAAAATCTCAATCTCTCTCTCTCTAAGCAGGGGTAACGACGCAGCAAAAGGTCGGAAAGTTACATGAGTTATGAGCTTGGCCCGGGGTGAGTGATAATCATTAAACTGTCTTCTCCGCCACACCTCTTCGCAGCCCGGAGGCTATTTGGATTTAGGATGAATGTGAAATATTCCCTCGCGCTCCGCTGCCTGCCTGTGTGCGTTACCGGGTTCACCGGGCAGGCAAACAAGCCCGCGCGACCCGCGGTTGGTTCTGCTGGCTGGATGCGCACATTTTTTTCTCTCTCTCTCTCTCTCTCTCTCTCTCTCTCTCTCTCTCTCTCTCTCTCCCTCTCTCTCTCTCTCTCTCTCTCTCTCTCTCATGAGACTCCTACCTCAGCCTACTACCAAACAGATAGAACGATGAACGCATTCTGGAACGCTATTTTTAATGTGTCTGCATTCTTTAACACACGTCGACATTTTCCCACGTCAGGAGATAGCTCGAGACTTCAGTAAACACGTAGTCAGTGCGTAATTATCACCTTGGGCACGCAAGACGCGGCATGCGTGAGGTGCAGTACCCGGAACACAGCGACTCTGAGCATCTGGCTTCAAGTCAAGAGATGCACCTGTGGAGTCTGGTCTGTTGTGTTGAGGATACAAAACAGACTGTATTGGATGCTGGGTTTCTGTGTCTTGTTTGTTTCACGTTGTATGTGTCTAATAGAGAGCGAAATATATATATATACATAGAGAGAGAAAGCGAGCGAGTGAGCGAGACGTGCTCCAATGATTACCCCTTTGATACCACTTAGGCCTGTTTTTTTTCTCGCATACGCAAGTTTGCGCATCTCAACCGTTGCGATCAGACAGCGGCCACTGATGTCCATTGCCAGTTATCTCACCCCCGACCTTACTCCTTAGCATACCTCTCCTTAGCAGACTTTCTCTCGACTCATTCATTTTAAGTCACGATCAGACCCTTCCACGACCAATAGGTACAGAGGGGACACCGGGCTACGTGCCACGCGCGCTGGAACCAAACACAACACTCGTCTGATTTAATGAGTTCCTGATGGAGGTTAATAAATTATACGTGCCAAGTTTCCTCTTTCTGGAAAATAACATCACAGTAGCCTATATCATCAGTAGATTATGTATTTCTATTTTTATATTTCCCAGGTCATTTTCTTCCTCGCAATAAATTCACCTTGTTGCTACTGCTCATTTGCGAAGGCAGTTATTTAACCAAAATCTGTCAGGGTTAAATGTATTCACCCGGGAACGTCCGAACATGGTGGCATAGGCCTAGCCTACTCCCATTCACCGGGTCTATAGTAAGTCATCTAAGTAATCTGTGTTTAAGGTTTAATTAACGTTCCAATCCACCGGTAAACGTACAGAAAATGACGCATAACATTCCTATCTACTCGAAAACCTATAGGCAACCATGTTAACAGAATACTTTAACTTATCCACCACAGTAGGCCTATATCAATTAACATATCATTATACATATCTTATTACTCCAACTCCTAAAAACATCTCATCCAGTCCCTCTAGATCTCGGCTGCAACTATAGCCTTTACAGTCTCATGTCAGAATTAGACATTCATCCATGTTTCTCAAATGTGGTATGCTATATCAAGGGAAACCTGCCTATCCTATTGAAAATGTTTGTCTGGTTTGACGGTCTTAACTCAAATAATATGCAGTGTGTTTCATGATTTGGTTTACAGTAGGAATAGGCCTATGCTGAAACTGGAGCCAGTCGCACAGTACAGTATACATGGCTGTAGCATAATGTCTGGATAGAGTTACAGCTGCTCCAGGTATATAATTCCCCTCTGGTTGTGTTTCCAAAACAAAATTGTTTCCAGCAATTCTGAGTGAATGGGCCAACAACATACATAAACAGAGCTGTTTACAGTTAGAGAATGTTTCTGGTCAGTGTAAACTTACAGAGCCTAAATCAAGCAAAAATGGTATCAGGATAAGATTAAGCAGCCTTCCTTGAAAGAGCATTGAGATTGATTATAGATTAATAATATACAGCTCCTAAAATTGCTATTTGCCTCACACAAGAAACAGCTTCACTGAAAAAATTGACATTTTGAGGTACAGAGTAACCTTGTTTTACCATAGTTTTCTCTCTCTCTCTCTCTCTCTCTCTCTCTCTCTCTCTCTCTCTCTCTCTCTCTCCCTCTCCCTCTCCAACCCCCCTCTCTCCCTCCCACCCCTTTCTCTCCCTCTCTCCCTCTCCAACCCCAACCCCCAACTCTCCCTCAATTCAATTCAATTGAAGGGGCTTTATTGGCATGGGAAACATATGTTTACATTACCAAAGCAAGTGAAATAGATAATAAACAAAAGTGAAATAAACAATACAAATTAACAGTAAATATTACACTCACCAAAGCTCCAAAGGAATAAAGACAATTCAAATGTCATATTATGTCTCTCTGACCCCCCCCCCCCGCCCCCCACACACACGCACATATACACACACACACATACATACATACATACATACATACATACACAAACACACTTGCTGTGTGTTGTATATGTGAGCGATTATTACCTAAAGCTAACACAGCCCCTAGAGCTCAGATTTACACTGTTCAGATTATTATATTTTATTTACCCTTTATTTAACAAGGTACGGCAGTTGAGAACAAGTTCTCATTTACAATTGCGACCAGGCCAAGATAAAGCAAAGCGGTACAACACAAACAACACAGAGTTACACATGGAGTAAACAAACGTACAGTCAATAACACAATAGAAAAGTCTATATACAGTGTGTTCAAATGTAGTAAGATTAGGGAGGTAAGGCAATAAATAGGCCATAGTGGCGAAATAATTACAATTGAGCAATTAAACACTGGAATGATAGAAGTGCAGAAGATGAATGTGCAAGTAGAGATACTGGGGTGCAAAGGAGCAAAGAATAAATACAAATATTGGGATGAGGTAGTTGGGTGGGCTATTTACAGATGGGCTGTGCACAGGTGCAATGATCAGTAAGCTGCTATGATAGCTGATGCTTAAAGTTAATGAGGGAGATATAAGTCTCCAGCTTCAGTGATTTTTGCAATTCGTTCCAGTCATTGGCAGCAGAGAACTGGAAGGAAAGGTGAACAAAGGGGAGTTGGCTTTGGGGACGACAAGTGAAATATACCTGCTGGAGCGTGTGCTACGGGTGGGTGCGGCTATGGTGACCAGCGAGCTGAGATAAGGCAGGGCTTTACCTAGCAAATACTTATAGATGACCTGGAGCCAGTGGGTTTGGCTACGAATATGAAGCAAGGGCCAGCCAAAGAGAGCATAAAGGTCGCAGTGGTGGATAGTATATGGTGACAAAACGAATGGCACTGTGATAGACTACATCCAATTTGCTGAGTAGAGTGTTGGAGGCTATTTTGTAAATGACATTGCCGAAATCAAGGATCGGCAGGAAAGTCAGTTTTACGATGGCCTGTTTGGCAGCATGAGTGAAGGAGGCTTTTGTAACGGTCGTCGGTGGAAGAAGGTGAGGACCAAAGCGAGGCGTGGTACTTGTTCATCTTATTTATTTAAACTGAACACTATCAAACAAAGAAACAAAAAAAGCACAACCGAAACAGCTCCGTTGGGTGCAAAACACACTAAACAGAAAGTATAATCACCCACAACTCAAGGGTGAAAACAGGCTGCCTAAGTATGGTTCTCAATCAGGGACACCGATTGACAGTTGCCTCTGAGAACCATACCAGGCCAAACACAGAAATACCAAATCATAGAAAAAAGAACATAGACTGCCCACCCAACTCACGCCCTGACCATACTAAAACAAAGACATCACAAAGGAACTAAGGTCAGAACGTGACAGCTTTGTTGCGAAATAGGAAGCCGATTCTATATTTAATTTTGGATTGGAGATGCTTAATGTGAGTCTGGAAGGAGAGTTTACAGTCTAACCAGACATCTAGGTATTTGTAGTTGTCCACATATTCTAAGTCAGAACTGTCCAGAGTAATGATGCTAGATGGGCGGGCGGGTGCGGGCAGCGATCGGTTGAAGTGCATGCATGTAGTTTTACTAGCATTTAAGAGCAGTTGGAGACCACGGAAGTAGTGTTGTATGGCATTGAAGCTCGTCTGGAGGTTTGTTAACACAGTGTCCAAAGAAGGGCCAGAAGTATACAGAATGGTCGTCTGTGTAGAGGTGGATCAGAGAATCACCAGCAGCAAGAGCGACATCATTGATATAAAGGTATACCGAGAAAAGAGTCAGTCCGATAATTGAACCCTGTGGCACCCACATAGAGACTGCCAGAGGTCCGGACAACAGGCCCTCCGATTTGACACACTGAACTCTATCTGAGAAGTAGTTAGTGCACCAGGTGAGGCAGTCATTTGAGTAACCAAGGCTGTTGAGTCTGCTGATAAGAATGCGGTGATTGACAGTGTCGAAAGCCTTGGCCAGGTCGATGAATACAGCTGCACAGTATTGTCTTTAATCAATGGCCTTGAGCGTGGCTGAGGTGCACCCATGACGAGCTCGGAAACCAGATTGCATAGCGGAGAAGGTTCGGTGGGATTCTAAATGGTCGGTGATCTGTTTGTTAACTTGGCTTTTGAAGACTTTAGAAAGGCAGGGTAGGATAGGATAGGTCTGTAACAGTTTGGGTCTAGAGTGTCTCCCCCTTTGAATAGAGGGATGACCGCGGCAGCTTTCCAATCTTTAGGGATCTCAGAAGATTAGAAAGAGAGGTTGAAAGTTGCTGTGGGGGGTGCAGAGCTGTTGACCTGGGTAGGGGTAGCCAGGTGGAAAGCATGGCCAGCCGTAGAAAAATGCTTATTGAAATTCTCAATTATCGTAGATTTATCAGTGGTGACAGTGTTCCCTAGCCTCAGTGCAGTGGGCAGCTGGGAGGAGGTGCTCTTATTCTCCATGGAATTTACAGTGTCCAATAACTTTTTGGAGTTTGTGCTACAGGACTTTTTGGAGTTTGTGCTACTTTTTGGAGTTTGTGCTACATTTCTGTTTGAAAAATCTAGCCTTTGCTTTCCTAACTGCCTGTGTATATTGGTTTCTAACTTCCCTGAAAAGTTGCATATCGCTGAGGCTATTCAATGCTAATGCAGTACACCACAGGATGTTTTTGTGCTGGTCAAGAGCAGTCATGTCTGGAGTGAACCAAGGGCTATATCTGTTCTTAGTTCTACATCATCCGTCATCATGAAGTGCTTTGAGAGACTAGTCAAGGACCATATCACCTCCACCCTACCTGACACCCTAGACCCACTCTAATTTGCTTACCACCCCAATAAGTCCACAGACGACGCAATCGCAACCACACTGCACACTGCCCTAACCCATCTGGACAAGAGGAATACCTATGTGAGAATGCTGTTCATCGACTACAGCTCAGCATTTAACACCATAGTACAATCCAAACTCTTCATCAAGCTCGAGACACTGGGTCTCGACCCTGGGTCTCGACCCCGCCCTGTGCAACTGGGTACTGGACCTCCTGACGGGCCGCCCCCAGGTGGTGAGGGTAGGTAACAACATCTCCACCCCGCTGATCCTCAACACTGGGGCCCCACAAGGGTGCGTTCTGAGCCCTCTCCTGTACTCCCTGTTCACCCATGACTGCGTGGCCATGCACGCCTCCAACTCAATCATTAAGTTTGCAGATGATAATACAGTGGTAGGCTTGATTACCAACAACGACGAGACGGCCTACAGGGAGGAGGTGAGGGCCCTCGGAGTGTGGTGTCAGGAAAATAACCTCACACTCAACGTCAACAAAACAAAGGAGATGATCGTGGACTTCAGGAAACAGCAGAGGGAGCACTCCCCTATCCACATCGACGGGACAGTAGTGGAGACGGTAGTAAGTTTTAAGTTCCTCGGCGTACACGTCACGGACAAACTGAATTGGTCCACCCACACAGACAGCGTGGTAAAGAAGGCGCAGCAGCGCCTCTTCAACCCCAGGAGGCTGAAGAAATTCGGCTTGTCACCAAAAGCACTCACAAACTTTTACAGATGCACAATCGAGAGCATCCTGTCGGGCTGTATCACCGCCTGGTATGGTAACTGCTCTGCCCACAACCGTAAGGCTCTCCAGAGGGTAGTGAGGTCTGCACAACGCATCACCGGGGGCAAACTACCTGCCCTCCAGGAAACCTACACCACCCGATGTCACAGGAAGGCCATAAAGATCTTCAAGGACAGCAACCACCCGAGCCACTGCCTGTTCACCCCGCTATCATCCAGAAGGCGAGGTCAGAACAGGTGCATTAAAGCATGGACCGAGAGAATGAAAAACTGCGTCTATCTCAAGGCCATCAGACTGTTATACAGCCATCACTAACATTGAGTAGCTGCTGCCAACATACTGACTCAACTCCAGCCACTTTAATAATGGAAAAATTGATGAAAAATGTATCACTAGGCACTTTAAACAATACCACTTAATATAATGTTTACATACCCTACATTACTCATCTCATATGTATATACTGTACTCTATACCATCTACTGCATCTTGCCATCTTTATGTAATACATGTATCACTAGCCACTTTAAACAATGGCACTTTTATGTTTACATACCCTACATTACTCATTTCATACGTATATACTGTACTCTATACCATCTACTGCATCTTACCTATGCCGTTCTGTACCATCACTCATTCATATATTTTTATGTACATATTCTTCATCCCTTTACACTTGTGTGTAATAATTAATGAGATTACTCGTTGGTTATTACTGCATTGTCGGAACTAGAAGCACAAGCATTTCACTACACTCGCATTAACATCTGCTAACCATGTGTATGTGAGAAATACAATTTGATTTGATTTGATTTTAAAAAAATTAATGGGGCATAATTATTTAAGATGGTGAGGAAAGCACTTTTAAAGAATAACCAGGCATCCTCTACTGACAGAATGATTTCAATATCCTTCCAGGATACCTCGGCCAGGTCGATTGGAAAGGCCTGCTTGCTGAAGTGTTTTAAGGAGCGTTTGACAGGGATGAGGTGTGGTCGTTTGACCTTGGGCCCATTACGGACGCAGGCAATGAGGCAGTGATCGCTTACATCCTGGTTGAAGACAGCAGAGGTGTATTTAGAGGGCAGGTTGGTCAGGATGATATGTATGAGGGTGCCCATGTTTACGGATTTAGGGTTGTACCTGGTCATTTGTGTGAGATTGAGGGCATCTAGCTTAGATTGTAGGACGGCCGGGGTGTTAAGCATATCCCAGTTTAGGTCACCTGACAGTACAAACTCTGAAGATAAATGGGGAGCAATTAATTCACATATGTTGTCCAGGGCACAGCTGGGGGCTGAGGGGGGTCTTTAACAAGCGGCAACAGTGAGAGACTTATTTCTGTAAAGGATAATTTTTAAAAGTAGAAACTTGAACTGTTTGGGCACAGACCTGGATAGCATGACAGAACTCTGCAGGCTGTCTCTGCAGTAGATTGCAACTCCACCCCTTTTGGCAGCTCTATCTTGGCAGAAAATGTTGTAGTTGGGGATGGAAATGTCAGACTTTTTGGTGACCTTCCTAAGCCAGGATTCAGGCGACTAGGACATTAGGGTTGTCGGAGTGTGCTAAAGCAGTGAATAAAACAAACTTAGGGAAGAGGCTTCTGATGTTAACATGCATGAAACCAAGGCTTTTACGGTTACAGAAGTCAACAAATGATAGCACCTGGGGAATAGGAGTGGAACTGGGGCTACAGGACCTGGGTTAACCTCTACATCACCAGAAGAACAAAGGAGGAGTAGGATAAGGGTATGGCTAAAGGCTATAAGAACTGGTCTTCTAGTGGGTTGGGGACAGAGAATAAAAGGAGCAGATATCTGGGCGTGGTAGAATATATTCAAGGCATAATGTACAGACAAGGGTATGGTAGGATGTGAGTACAATGGTAAACCTAGGCGTTGAGTGACGATGAGAGAGGTTTCGTCTCTGGAGGCACCAGTTAAGACAGGTGAGGTCTCTGCATGTGTGTGGGGTGGGACAAAGAGCTATCTGAGGCATTTTGAGCGGGACTGAGGGATCTACAGTGAAATAAAACAATAAGAACTAGCCAAGACAGAAGTAGACAAGGCATATTGACAGAGAGAGGCATAAAGCAATCACAGGTGTTGATCAGGAGAGCTAAGACAACAACGGGTAAATGGTGATGAATGGGCAGAGCGGGCCAGGTGCATATAGGACCTGAGTTTGAGGCTGGGGCCAACAGGTAAACAAAATGAGGTACCGTGTTATTGAAACAGTCCAGGAGGCATCAGCTGTGCAGCCGAGTGATCATAGGGTCAAAAGAGCAGCAATAGGTGAGTCAGGGTGCCGTTCGGTAGTCACTACTACGCTAGGCGAGCAGGGGACACAGCTTTCAGAAAAGCTATCGGGCCGGGGCTAGTAAATGGATCTTTGGCGACATCGTAACAGAATAGCCTGTTGAGACCACATCGGGCGATCACATCGGTAGTCCAGTCGTGATGGATCGGCGGGGCTTTGTGTCAACAATAAAGGCAAAGGATGCATTGTAGCCCTAGAATTAGCTGGTATATGGGCCTAGCTCGAGGCTAGCTCAAGGCTAGCTGGTGCTTGTTTCGGAACAGAGGCGTTAGCTAACAGTAGCCACTCGTTTGCAGCTAGCTAGCTGCGATGATCCAGTGTAATGATCCGGAGCGGCAGGAATCTGGTGATATGGTAGAGAAAAGCAGTCGATATGCTCTGGGTTGATATCGCACTGTGTAGACTGGCAGGTGGTGTCCGAACTAAGGCTAGCTGATGACAGGGAAAAAGTTGAAGACCGCTTGCCGTGGCTAACAAAGACTAGTAGCTAGTTAGCTGGCTAGCTCCTGATGGAAGTTCCAGTTATAAGGAATAAAAATAGCAGATCCGTACCACATTGGGTGAGGCGGTGTGCAGGAAAGTATATAATATTACTATACTATTTACACGGGTTAAGACACGGGATAAGACAAAGACAAATACACACGTCCTACTGCAACGACAGTACTAAACACCAGGTTAGGCCTGGACACAGAAACATCTAAATTATTTTCCCCTCTATGAAAAAGAAGGCCGACTAGGTGACCCTCACACAATATCACTAGAATGTTTCATCTCTGATTACAAATCAAATCACATTTTATTGGTTGCATACACAAATTTAGGAACTGCCGGTGTTGTGGAAATGCTTGTGTTCCTAGCTCCAGTGCAGTAATATCTAACAATACACACACATCTAAAAGTACAAAAATGGAATAAAGAAATATATAATATTAGGAAGAGCAATGTCAGAGTCCAGAGTATAAATACAGTATATATATATATATGATGGGATGTATAGTCATTATGGACAGTATGTGGATAGAATATGTAGTATATCTGTAGAATACATGGGATAGAATAGTTTATAGTATAAGCACCAATAGTTGAATAGAATGGCCTTGACTAGAATACAGTATATACTGTACATATGAAATGAGTAAAATAGTATGCAAACATTATTAAAGTGAACAGTGTTCCATTATTAAAGTGACCAGTGTTCCATAACATATTGAGAAATAAATCCCTACTATAGATGGTTTAGAGTATAATATCATGAATGGTGAAAGTGTTTAGCTGGAATTCAAGAAGTCAAGAGTTAACTCAGTGGTAAATCAAAATAGGGAAGCAGAGCTATGTGCACTAGCTATCATTATCACCGTCACTGCACAGCAAACATGTGTACACTGATTGAGTGTGAAGAGGCACCAAGAACATTTTACACAGCTTTGTTATTGCTAATGGTGGGCTGGGGGCGTGTTGAAGAGTGAGCGTGTGTGTGTGTGTGTGTGTGTGTGTACGTGTCTAAGTTGGATCTGATTACACCCATTCTGCTCAGATGGCTACACACACCTGTGTGGGACATATTTGGCGTGAGAGACAGCGAGCACACCTGCTTTTCTGTTGTGTCCCCCTTTCTTACGTAACGACGAAGCGACACCATTCATTCCAATGTTGACTAAATCATAACTCACATTTACACATCACTTACCACTTGAATGGCTCTAAAGCTACTCTGCTTAGTTTTCCCTTAGATCATGCTGTACACTTAGTAACACAATGCAGTGAGTGAAGAGTGTGTTCAGAGGATACATGAGAGCTGAGGGTCAGTGGGGTCAATTGAGGAAACAACACAGTGTAGAACACAGGGTTGGAGCCATTCACACATAAGGTTGAATGTGGGTGTTTGGGAAATATCTATTGCCTGAAGCTCATCTGGCCCAATGCCTCCATCATTGTTAAGGATTTTGGGTTGTTTTAAATTGTAATGGTCCTACAAGTGCAGGACAAAGCTTTCAAGAATAAAAAAACACACACACACACACACACACACACACACACACACACACACACACACACACACACACACACACACACACACACACACACACACACACACACACACACACACACACACACACACACACACACACACACACACACACACACACACACACACTCAATAACAAAATAAATGTATGTATAATGTGTGAATGTTTGTGTGCTAAAATTGGCACCTTGTTGTTGTAGAACAGTCTTTGGCGTGAGAAGAGAAATCTCTTGAAGTGTTGACGAGTGGAATGTAAATAATGTAAACTGATCATTGGGTGAATCCTCACCTGCGTCTGTAAGTCCTAATATAGCTGAACCTTTGCTTGGGTCTGTGCTCACACGCTAACCCCTGTCTGCTCGTCTGTGGATGACTCTCTACCTCCATCGCATCTGTTTCCTTCCAGCTCTCATCACTCTCTCTAACTCCAACTCTGTGTGAGTAGGTCAGAGGAGTGTGTGTGTGTGTGTTTGTGTGTGTATTGTGTGAGCCACGTAGAGACGGCTCTATGACAGGCCCTGCTTATAGTGTACTTGCTTCACTACACCTCAGAGTGGGGATTGTCTCTACAACACTGTGTACAGAAAGGGTAGATATTCCTAAACAATTCCATCCATATTTGAGCGCAAGTGTGTGGTGCTGGGTTGGGTATTGTGTTTTAGTGTGTGTGTATTAGTGTGCTTGTGGTGTGTGTGTATGCCTGCATATTGACAGCTGCGTGTGTGTGTGTGAGTGTGTAAGACAGCGTAATACAGGTAGGTCAGCCAGTGGAGGATTGCAGTGCATGCATTCCATTTAGTTTATTCCTTCAACGTTAGATAATTATGGTTATTATCCTCTAAACGTTTTTTTTTCCCGTGCTCTGTTGCTCTGCTGCTCTGTTTTCTGTCTCTCCTACTTTTTGTTTTGGAAGATAAGGGGTGGGAGGCTTCCAGTCTATTCAGTATAATCAGCAACACCTGAACACTTTACAGTTACAAAACAAAGTTCCCACACAGTGAGTTCTCTGTCTGATGTTTATTCATGCACTACTGGCACAGTTCTGTGCAATGAGATCATATTGTGTGTTTATACTATTGCGGTTTCTATGTCTTAGTTGCTTAGTATACTATATATTTGCATATATACAGTGCCTTCAGAAAGTATTCATACCCCTTGACTTATTCAACAACCCATAATGACAAAGTGAAAGGTGTTTTTAGGCATTTTTGCAGATGTATTGAAAATTAGAAATATAAATATCTCATTTACATAAGCATTCACACACCTGTGAACTACAAGGTCGTTGATCCATCCTCAGTTTTCTCCTATCACAGCAATTTAAGTTTGTAACTGTTTTAAAGTCACCATTGGTCTCATGGTGCAATTCCTGTGTGATTTCCTTCCTCTCTGGCAGCTGAGTTTGGAAGAACGCCTGTATCTTTGTAGTGCTTGGGTGCATTGATTCACCATCCAAAGAGTAATTAAGAACTTATGTCTGATTTTCTTTTTTTTTACCCATCTACAATAGGTGCCCTTCTTTGCGAGGCATTGGAAAACCTCCCCGGTCTTTGTGGTTGAATCTGTGTTTAAAATTCACTTTTTGAAGGCTTGACTGAAGGACCTTACAGTTAATTGTATGTGTGGGGTACAGAAATTAGGTATTCATTCAAAATCATGTTAACCAGTATTATTGAGTCCATGCAACTTATTATGTGACTTGTTAAGTACATTTTTACTCCTGAACTTATTTAGGCTTGCCATAACAAAGGGGTTGAATACTTATTGACTAATGTATTAATTTGTAAAAATGTGTAAAAATACATAATACACAATTCCCTTTGACATGATGGGGTATCGTGTGTAGGCCAGTGACAAAACATCTAAATGTCATCCATTTTAAATCCAGGCTGTAACACAACACAATATGGAAAAAGTCAAGGGGTGTGACGTGTGAATTCTTTCTGAAGCTAATGTATGTGTGTATGTCTATATGCTCTAGCATGATGCCTTTTGTCCTCACCCTTCAAAGACTGGCTTATTTGACTGTGCAGTAATGGTGGATACTATACACTCTTAGAAAAAAGGTGCTATTCAGGAGAACCCTATGAAGAACCCTTTTTCGTTCCAGGTAGAACACATTTGGGTGCTATGTAGAACCCTTTCCACAGAGGGTTCTTCCTGGAACCCAAAAGGTTTCTCCTATGGGAACAGCTGAAGAACCATTTTACGTTCAAGAGAGTACCTTTTTTCTAAGAATGCATGTGAAGGATGTGAGCACAGTGTCTGTCATCATAATAATAAAGATATGTATGGGCCTCCCGAGTTGTATGACAACCGGCTGTGATCAGGAGTCCCGTTAGGGCGGTGCACAGTTGGCCCAGTGTCGTCCAGGTTAGGGGAGGGTTTGGCTGGGGGGGCTTTACTTGGCTCATCATGCTCTAGCGACTCTTTGTGGCGGGCCGTGCGCCTGTAGGCTGACCTCAGTTATCAGTTGAATGGGGTTTCCTCCGACACATTGGTGCGACTGGCTTCCGAGTTAAGTGGGCGGGTGTTAAGAAGCGCGGTTAGACAGGTCATGTTTCAGAGGACGCATGACTCGACCGTCGCCTCCCAAGCCTGTTGGGGAGTTGCAGCGATGAGACAAGATCAAAATTGGGGAGAAAAAGGGGGTAAAATACAAAAAATTAATATATATACAGTATGTATATGCCTCTATCACTTTACTGGGCTGCAACACAGGTTGATGTACAGTATGTCCAGCACTATAAAAGGGGTAATAAAGTCTGCAAAGCAAGCATTCTCACTATTTTCTTACTACGACCTGACATAAGAGGATGTTGTTTGTCAAATCTGAGATGTATCATGAGTACTTCGGTTGTTGTCGTGTTGCTCAAAAAGACTCACACCCATGTAACAAATGCCATCACACACACAGCACAATGACATTATCTTGGATATAAGGCTTTGAGAAGTCTTCATTACACAGCTTTCATCTCCACCACTATAAATAAATATAAATATGAAATGAGGAACTGTAACGTGAGAGAGCCTGAGTCAGGTTATCTCCTGCAATCAATTGGCTATGCCAGTGTGTGTGTGTGTGTGTGTGTGTGTGCCAAGACTCGGTTATTCTGGGTTCCCCTGCGTTCTTACCTGAGGTGATGTTGCCGCCCTGCCAAACCAACAGAGGAAAAAAAGAGATGCATAAATACATGAACCCAGCAAGCAAGGGTATAATTAAAGTAATTAAGGAGAGGGGTGAAACACAGGTGAAGCACAGGTGAAAGGTGTTACAGCAGCCGTTCCCTTTCTGAAAACCAAGAAGGCAAACTGACGACGGTAAGGTGATGCATAAGGGTTATTCCAGTGTCCTTCATGTGTTCCAATGCATGGACAATAATGGTAGAACTTCTCTTCCCTTCGCATTCTTCTCCTGGCTTCTCTTCTCTGGCCCATTCATGGCGTGGGCTATTCCAGGGGTTGGCAGGAAAGATGTGTACAGTATAGGGGTGGCCTTACATAAGAGGACTTGCTGAACCCTGAAGTCAGAGATGCTGATCTTTTGTCTGCATGAAAAGACAACGAAAATGTAAATGTGCTTTTGATCCGTCTATCTGCATATTTCAAGACATGGCATATGAGGGTATAGTGAGATACCCAATGGGTTGGGCAATACTTTTCTTGTCAATCATTTTAGGAAAAAACATATACTTAAAAACTGGAAATGAAATGATCCTACGTCATTAAGAGAGTGGAAAAATCAAATGCATTATTATTTCAATATTTAAAAGGTGTGGGTGACAGAGAAAAACAGAATAGCGCAATTTGAGGCATATGGCCTAGAAATCCCGCTATGCCCTCCGACAAACCATCAAACAGGCAAAGCGTCAATACAAGACGAAGATTGAATTGTACTACACCGGCTCCGACGCTCATCGGATGTGGCAGAGCTTGAAAACTATTACAGACTACAAAGTGAAACACAGCCGCGAGCTGCCCAGTGACACGAGCCTACCAGATGAGCTAAATAACTAATATGCTCACTTCGAGGCAAGCAACACTGAAACATGCACGAGCCGCATCAGCTGTTCTGGATGACTGTGTGATCACGCTCTCCGCAGCCGATGTGAGTAAGACCTTTAAACAGGTCAACATTCACAAGGCCGCAGGGCCAGACGGATTACCAGGACGGATTACGAGCATGCGCTGACCAACTGGCAAGGTTCTTCACTGACATTTTCAACTTCTCCCTGTCTGAGTCTGTAATACCAACATGTTTCAAGCAGACCACCATAGTCCCTGTGACCAAGAACACTAAGGTAACCTGCCTAAATTACTACTTACCTGTAGCACTCACATCTGTAGCCATGAAGTGCTTTGAAATGCTGGTCATGGCTCACATCAACACCGTCGTCCCAGAAACCCTAGACCCACTCCAATTTACATACCGCCCCAACAGATCCACAGCTGATGCAATCTCTATTGCACTCCACACTGCCCTTTCACACCTGGACAAAAGGAATACCTATGTGAGAATTCATTGACTACAGCTCAGCGGTTAACACCATAGTGCCCTCAAAGCTCATCACTAAGCTAAGGACCCTGGGACAAAATACCTCCCTCTGCAACTGGATCCTGGACTTCCTGACGGGCCGTCCTCAGGTGCTAAGGATAGGTAAGAACACATCCGCCACGCTGATCCTCAACACGGTGGCCCTTCAGGTGTGCGTGCTCAGTCCCCTCCTGTACTCCCTGTTCACTCATGACTGCACGGCCAGGCACGACTCCAACACTATCATTAAGTTTGCCAGTGACACAACAGTGGTAGGCCTGATCATCGACAATGACGAGACAGCCTATAGGGAGGAGGTCAGAGACTTAGCTGTGTGGTGCCAGGACAACAACCTCTCCCTTAACATGATCAAAACAAAGTAGATGATTGTGGACTACAGGAAGAGGAGGACTGAGCACGTCCCCATTCTCATCGATGGGGCTGTAGTGGAGCAGGTTGTTCCTTAGCGTCCACATCACCAACAAACTAACATGGTCCAAGCACACCAAGACAGTCGTGAAGAGGGCACAACAAAACCTATTCCCCCTCAGGAGAAAAGATTTGGCATGGGTCCTCAGATCCTCAAGAGGTTCTACAGCTGCATCATCGAGAGCATCCTGACTGGTTGCATCACTGCCTGGTATGGCAACTGCTCGGTCTCCGACTGCAAGGCACTACAGAGGGTAGTGCGTACAGCCCAGTACATCACTGGGGCCAAGCTTCCTGCCATCCAGGACTTCTATACCAGGCGGTGTCAGAGGAAGGCCCTAAAAATGGTCAAACACTCCAGCCACCCTAGTCATAGACTGTTCTCTCTGCTACCGCATGGCAAGCGGCACTGGAGCGCCAGGTCTAGGTCCAAGAGGCTTCTAAACAGTTTCTACCCCAAAGCCAGAAGACTCCTGAACATCTAATCAATTGACTACCCAGACTATTTGCACTGACCCCCCCCCCCCCCACACTGCTACTACTTGCTGTTATTATTTATGCATAGTCACTTTAATAACTTTAATTAAACATTACCTCAATTACCTCGACTGACCCGGTGCCCCCGCACATTGACTCTGTACCAGTACCCCCTGTATATAGCCTTGCTATTGTTACCTTACTGCTGCTCTGAAATGTATTACTTTTTGTAGGTATTTTCTTAAAACTGCATTGTTGGTTAAGGGCTTGTAAGTAAGCATTTCACTATAAGGTCTACACCTGTTTGATTTGATAGTCTTACAAGCACTGGATAGATGCGGTGGAAACATGTGGGTCTGGGCAGGTGTGATGTTGTTGATGTTTTTGTGCGTCTGTCTGTTGTCTTTTGTCTGTATTTGTTAATACTGTTTGAAAAATAAAATATAATCTTCCAAAAAAAGAAGACAACAAAAAGCCCATCAAGAGGTAAAGGAGAAACGGTCAGCCCACAAGGCCAGCCACTTAATGCCTCTGCCCGTAAATGTTACTGTTCTGTTCCCGCGTTCTACTTAATGACTCCATGCGGGCAGCGCGGGATCACACACCCATCCATCTTAAACTGCCGCCTGCTATCTCTATGCTTTCTGTTCTTCACACGCTACTGAGCCCCCTCACACGCTCAGCATCTCCACTATGGGGGGGTTGCGTCCCTAATGGCACCCTATTATGACAAAATGCTGGATCTGTTCAAAAGTAGTGCACTATATAGGGAATAGGGTGCCATTTGGCATGTACCCCAACAGTACAAAAGAAGAAAGCCAGCTATGAGTGATCCTCGCTATGAACGCTTTATGTTATCTCTATGACAGAGCGGCTGATATGTGTGATGTGACCTACCTACCTCCATTCAGCAGCGCTGTAGGCTGTTTTGTATGTTAGCATAAACACAGGGTCAAATCAATACTTGCTGTATGCTCCCCATGCCTGCCTGACTGCCCGCCTGCCTGCCCGCCTGCCTGCCTGCCTGCCTGACTGCCCGCCTGCCTGCCTGCCCGCCTTCCTGCCTGCCGCGAGCTGCTCTGTTTACCTGGCAGTCGTTCAGACCTTTTCTGTCTAAACTTGAAATAGGATCCAAAACACTCCACTCACGCATAGTGGTTTGCACGAGATGCTTTGGTTCCCTCCCTCTACGTTCCCCGACAACGGGGCTCCCGAACGCTAATTTTACACACTGCCTGACCGGGAGGGGGAACACACCTAGCCAGAGGGTCATATCTATCTGCAATTAAAGCATTAATGCTTAAAACAAGCCTGGGAATTGGCTGACTGATACAAGCCAGCAAACACGCACAGAGCTGCAAGGTGATAACATCAATCTTCACTTTATTTATATCTCACCTTTGTTTCAACTGCTTATGTATCAGAGCAACTGCCAGTGGTTTGTGTGTGTCTTATTTTCCTCACTTATTTCTTCATGTGTTTTTTGCTCTTCTGTACAGGACCTTGCAGCATACTGTTTTCCTAACAGATTCATTCTGCAGTAATGTTCTTGACATAAACCACAGACCACAGACAGTCTAGCAGGTCTGGTACACCTGGTATACAACAACTATTGACTGCATAATCAGGTCAGTCAGAACAGTAAATCACATTGACATCAGAACCGCCTTCCTTCTCTTCATTGGCCTCCGAGGCGTGTGGTAGCAAGCCAGGGCCCCCCAGAACCCACACAAGAGACACACACACACACACACACACACACACACACACACACACACACACACACACACACACACACACACACACACACACACACACAAACTTGGGAAAGCTGTAAATCAACCCGAGCAGGACTGTTTAAGATATGGTATTTAGTGAAGGAGGAGGTTCATCATTTACCTTTACACTAAGGTCAACAGGGCTAAGGTCAGTCAAGACTGGTGTGTGTGTTTTCCTCAGGCCTTAACGTATACATAAACATTTAGTTTCATTCATAAAAAGTTTACAGAATGAAACGTTTTTAATTGAAATTTCTATAAAAGTTTATCTTGTTCATCTTTCTGCTTTGAGTTCTAACGTGTTTCATTGGTAATGCAAGTGCAATTAGAAACATCCTGAACCTCCTTAGCAGATGCTACTGTTTGGAGTTAGTGCTATTAGATATTGATCCAGTTTTATTTCCTATATTCATATAATTAAGCATCGGAAGGAAGTGCGATCGGAAACAAGGCCTAATCTCTTCCAGGGCTGTGGTCTGTAGCGGAGACTGTGTGTGTGTATGTGTGTGTGTTCTGTGGCAGGGACAGTGTGTTCGCGCCAGGGAAGCCAGCATTGATCTCTGGGAGCAAATAGCAGGTGGACGGCTGGTGGTTTTACAGTATAGTACCCAGAAGCTAGTACCCAGCCCAGCGACCATGGATGGACACACACACACACACACACACACACACACACACACACACACACACACACACACACACACACACACACACACACACACACACACACACACACACACACACACACACACACACACACACACACACACACACACACACACACATCTCACTGGAGGACGAAGAAGAAAGGTTAGACTGAAGTAAGTCGTTAAATCTCAGACATCATTATGTACCTGAACCCCCCTTCACATACCTGAAGAACAGGTGAGGTTGTCATGGAGACAGACATGCTGACAGACAGACCAGAAGGAAGAGGAGGAAAGAGAGGAAGGGGATGTTAGTGTTTTAATTGCAACACCTGCATCATGAAAAGAAGGGATGTCTGGGATGTTTGGATCAGAAATACACCATGTTTTCACTCACTCAGCAACATGCATGGTGTACACTGATTCTTGTATATTGAGGATTTCTATGTAGGCCTACATTTAATTTTAGCATTAACCCCCAATTTAAATACAGAGGACTTGATAAACATCCCTCAAGAGATATTGCAGAATGTTGCATAAAGGAATTATTTTGCTGAAGATTGATTTACAATAGTGGAATGAAGAAAATAACAATTAGGCCTACATGTAGCCTGTCAGTTCACTGAGAGGTGAGAGGTGGTATTTATAGAATCAAATGTCGATGAGATGGTTTATATGCTTCTGCTATATTTAAATCAAAACGATCTCCAATTATACAAAAGATCTAACCATAATTACTGCTATGCAATCTATCTGTCTGCCATCTCCTTTCAAGTCAGGATACGTTCTGTGACCGCACAGCTTCACTTTAATGAACCTTTCCCTGGAAAAGTGTTATGTTATGTAAAAACACCCGGTAACTATTTATACAGTAACACACCTGACGAGGCAACTATCCAAACAGAAGGTGTTGAACCTGGCCCTTGCGTGCCTATCCAACCCAGACATCTGATTCATTACAGGGAGTCCGCTGAGGGAAAGAAAAACGACCCGATGAAAAGTAACCAAAGTGAGTCTGCAGGCTCAACCTGCCTCAACAGCATCATGCGTGTTAGCTAATAAAACCCTCCGTTCCCTTCTTCTCTCACTGCCTCCGCCTCCCTCCCTCTCTCCCTCTCTCCCTCCCCCGCTCCGGGCCCGTTCGTGCAGACGAGGTAACACATCTCCATACCTGGGACGGAGCCCTGCAGGTAGGCCTAGATAATATCACTGTTACTATACAGACCGTGTTTGGGTTAGCTGAAAAACACTTCAACGATGGGGGCAAAACAAAGTGATCTGCAGTATGTGATAACATCACGAAGCTGCCCCCTACAAATGTATGTATATGCTATGTAAACACTGGAGCCTTGCACGAAACACCAACACATAGTATAAGGATTTGTATCTTTCTTTCTTCAGGATAGGCTCTTGTGAGTGTGTTGCTGTCGTACATGGGGTGTTTATATAGCCATTGAAACACAGATTTATGATAATGATCAGTAAGACTAACTGTTGCCATTGGCGTCGGCTAATGGGGATCCTAATAAATCAAATCAAAAGTTCAAATCAATTAAAAATCGAATAATGTTGACTATTAATGCAATATTTTAGGATGCATAATGTTAATTTAAGTAATTTACTAAAACACACTAGTCCTACTAATAATCAAAACAAATGGATTTTGGCTTGCTAATTCTTGCTCCCTATTTTTTTGGAATGCACAGAAACCCACTCTGTTTTTAATTGAAGTCTCTACAATGCAGCTCATCATATATGTTCTCTCTCATCTACTTATAAACAGAATGAGAAATGTATAATATGCGGTTGCCGGTCTGGACCAGAACAGCCCTTACTGGTTGCTTCTGTAAGCAGATCACCCAGGTGGTCCATGTGTGACGGGAGAGGAAGGAAAATATCTGATGCATTCAACACAAGAACAAGGGATGTCTTTATTTCTAGGGCTCTGTTGTTTAATATATTTAGTGGTGTGTGTGTATGTGTTAATATGACACTTAAAAAAGCATCATATTAGTCTCTGTTTACACTATGACAAATATTTGTCACCATAAGAGGGTCATGATACAACACACATTTAATCTAGGTTAAGGTGACAAAATGACCTGTATCTGTTTGTTCACAGTAAGTCTGTTATGGGGACACCTGAGGCCTTGGACGTCTGCCACATTCTTTACGACAATTTAGCAATCTTCATTAATTGCATGCATGGTTGAAGTTACATTATTAGGATGGACCCATAGCAATTTTATTTATTACATTATTAGGATGGACCCATAGCAGTTTTATTTATTACATTATTAGAATTTTAGCCACCTAAGCCAACCATTGTCATTACACCCCCCCTTCTCTCTCTCTGAGTGGAGAAACATGAGGTTCTTACAGACACACACACACACACAGCGCTGACTACCCTACATGCTGTAAAAATAACAACCCTATTGTAAATCCTGGAATTACAATACATGACCACTGATGACCTCACAAACAACCATCTATTAGTCAATGTTGTCTGAAAACAAGGTTACATGAAAATATGAGGAAACTGTGTGTGTGCGTGCATGTGTGCGTGCTTGAATGTGTATGTGTGTGTGGTTGGCTCTAACTCTTGGGGTTACCCGGGTGTAATATTTCACAATGCTTTCTACTGTCTAACAGGTGTGAGTCAGTGTTAACGGTATGCCATCGCGTGTGTGAGGCTGTGAGCCAGGCCGTTGAGGTTGGGCCTTTGTCTCGGCTGAATGTTTTCTTTAGGCTGGTGTAACACAGGGAGAGCCTCGGCTCGGAGTGACGCAGAGAAAGGTGTCCTCACACTGATTAGTCAGTCAGTGATCTGTTTTGTTTTTATGTGTTTGTGTTTATGTGTGTGTTTGGGTTAATGTGTGTGTGTGTGTGTTGTGTGTTATTAGGGCTAAATGTGCTTGTTTGGACAGGTGTCAATGGTGCGTGGAATCGCTGCAATAGACAAGGGGGGTTCCTATGTGCTCTGGCTACAGTAACTGTTTACTGAGTTGTTTCCAGGTTGTCGTTTTCTGGGGTGGGGCATGCTGCGGAGGTTGGGGTGTTATTGGTATCAAGGTAACAGTGGGGAGAAGGCCATGGATATGTCCCAAATGGCATCTTATTCCCTATTGGCCCTGGTTAAAAGTAGTGCACTATATAGAGAATAGGGTGCCATTTGAGACTCAACTCATGTCACATCTGACTCCAGGTCAGCCAGGTGACCAGAGCCTAACAGTAATGACTGTTTGAATCAGCTCTAGGGTCAGTGAGTTTCCATCTATTGTTCCTGACTGGTTTCTCAGGTATCCAACAACCGCAGAAAAAGTTCTAAAAATAACATGGCATGGCCCTCCTTCCCTCACACCTCTGGTGATTTACAATCTCTCTCTTTCTCTCTCTCTCTCTCTCTCTCTCTCTCTCTCTCTTTCTCTCTCTCTCTCTCTCTCTCTCTCTCTCTCTCTCTCTCTCTTTCTCTCTCTCTCTCTCTTTCTCTCTCTCTCTCTCTCTCTCTCTGTCTCTCTCTCTCTCTCTCTCTCTCTCCATCTCTCTCTTTCTCTCTCTCTCTCTCTCTCTCTCTCTCTCTCTCTCTCTCTCTCTCTCTCTCGCTCTCTCTCTCTCTCTCTCTCTCTCTCTCTCTCTCTTTCTCTCTCTCTCTCTCTCTCTCTCTCTCTCTCTCTCTCACTTTCTCTCTCTCTCTCTCTCTCTCTCTCTCTCTCTCGCTCACCTATCACCACTTTATTTTAAGAATGTGAAATGTCAGAATAATAGTGGAGAGAATTATAGATTTCAACTTTTGTTTCTTTCATCACATTCCCAGTGGGTCAGAAGTTTACATACACTCAATTAGTATTTGGTAGCATTGCCTTTAAATTGTTTAACTTGGGTCAAACATTTCGGGTAGCCTTCCACAAGCTTCCCACAATAAGTTGGGTGAATTTTGGCCCATTCCTCCTGACAGAGCTGGTGTAACTGAGTCAGGTTGGCAGGCCTACTTGCTCGCACACACTTTTTCAGTTCTGCCCACACATTTTCTGTAGGATTGAGGTCAGGGTTTGTGATGGCTACTCCAATACCTTGACTTTGTTGTCCTTAAGCCATTTTGCCACAACTTTGGAAGTATGTTTAGGGTCATTGTCCATTTGGAAGACCCATTTGCGACAAAGCTTTAACTTCCTGACTGATGTCTTGAGATGTTGCTTCAAAATATGCACATCATTTTCCTTTCTCATGATGCCATCTATTTTGTGAAGTGCACCAGTCCCTCCTGCAGCAAAGCACCCCCACAACATGATGCTGCCACCCCCATGCTTCACGGTTGGGATGGTGTTCTTCGGCTTGCAAGCCTCCTCATTTTTTCTCCAAATATTACAATGGTCATTATGGCCAAACAGTTCTATTTTTGTTTCATCAGACCAGAGGACATTTCTCCAAAACTACGATCTTTGTCCCCATGTGCAGTTGCAAACCGCAGTCTGGCTTTTTTATGGCGGTTTTGGAGCAGTGGCTTCTTCCTTGTTGAGCGGCCTTTCAGGTTATGTCGATATAGGACTTGTTTGACTGTGGATACAGATCATTTTGTACCTGTTTCCTCCAGCATCTTCACAAGGTCCTTTGCTGTTGTTCTGGGATTGATTTGCACTTTTCGCGCCAAAGTACGTTCATCTCTAGGAGACAGAACGAGTCTCTTTCCTGAGGTCTTGGCTGATTTCTTGGCTGATTTCTTTTGATTTTCCCATGATATCAAGCAAAGAGGCACTGAGTTTGAAGGTAGGCCTTGAAATACATCCACAGGTACACCTCCAATTGACTCAAATGATGTCAATTAGCCTATCAGAAGCTTCTGAGGACATGACATCATTTTCTGGAATTTTCCAAGCTGCTTATAGGCACAGTCAACTTAGTGTATGTAACCTTCTGACCTACTGGAATTGTGATACAGTGAATCATAAGTGAAATAATCTGTCTGTAAACAATTGCTGGGAAAATTACTTGTGTCATGCGCAAAGTAGATGTCCTAACCGACTTGACAAAATTATAGTTTGTAACAAGACATTTTTGGAGTGGTTGAAAAACGAGTTTTAATGACACCAACCTAAGTGCATGTAAACTTCCGACTTCAACAGTTTATATAGCATAGCTTGCAATACAATCCTCTCTAAAAACAGTTGTACAATATGCTCTGCAATAAGATAACCAGAGTTTTATTTTAAACCCAGAGTTTTATTTTTAAACCAGATTTTTAAACCAAATGAGTTCTCAAATAGTACTTTGTATTACCTTCTTAGCTACGTGTTGAACATACTTTGCTGTTCTGTGCTCACTTGAACAGGAAGGCGGTGCGGCGATCCTTCTTATGGGCAAGTTTTGTCATCAAACTTTGTCATCAAAGTCTAGGGTTCTCTGGATTTGTGGTGCTTTCAAGACAACTGGTAACTCAGAAAAAAACAAGGTCATGAGTGGTAAGAGTGTTGGGCCAGTAACTGCAAGGTTGCTGGATTGAATCACTGAGCTGACAAGGTAAAAATCTGTTGTTCTACCCCTGAACAGGGCAGTTAACCCACTGCTCCCTGATAGGCTGTCATTGTAAAAATAATTTGTTCTTAACTGACTTGCCTAGTTAAAATTTTTTTATTTTTTTTAAAGACGTAAGTGATCTTCAGGTCAAGCTCTAGAAAGAGGCCCGAGTTTCCGACTTGGAAATCATAGTTGGATGACCGTTCAAAACGTATTTTCCCAGTCGGAGCTAGTTTTTTTCAGAGTATCCTGTTGTCTTCAACTCACTGAGATTTCCTATTTCAGGGTCCAGTTGTTTTGAACATGGCAGAAGTAATGCTGGATTGACAGCATGGCAATGTACTCAACCTTTTCTGGCCCATAGTGTTGCATGTGATTGTTTATCGTTTTAAGCTTGGAAAAGAGACCCTTAAACCCAGGTTTGGACCACACACACACTCCACTGAACAGCAGGCTAGTGATTGCTTTGCAACACTTGCAGTTAGCAACTGATTCCTTCCAAACCACTCATTGTTGAATTTGTGTAATGTTTATGTCCAATGGCAGATGAGCACCGGTATGTTTTATCACTCATTGATTTTCATATGACAAGGATTGAAAAGGATTTGCCAGTAGATTGTCGACTTGATGATGACTGCATGTCTAGCTTGCTAGATACGATTTTGAAAGTATGACGTTGACGTGATCAGTCCAATGAAAGTAGATATAATGTGATTTGATGTCATTTTATCTGTGGCCTTCTTGGATTTATTATTTTTATTTTATAAAAATTTTAAAAAATGTTACCCCCTTTTTCGTGGTATCCAATTTTTAGTAATTTCTATCTTGTCTCATCGCTACAACTCCCGTACGGGCTCGGGAGCGACAAAGGTCGAAAGCCATGCTCCCTCCGAAACACAACCCAACCAAGCCACACTGCTTCATTAACACAGTGCGCATCCAACCACACCAATGTGTCGAAGGAAACACTGTGCACCTGGCGACCTGGTCAGCGTGCACTGCGCCCGGCCCGCCACAGGAGTCGCTGGTGCGCGATGAGACAATGATATCCCTACCAGCCAAACCCTCCCTATGCCGGACGACGCTAGGCCAATTGTGCGTCGTCCCACGGACCTCCCGGTCGCAGCCGGCTGCGGCAGAGCCTGGGCGCGAACCCAGAGTCTCTGGTGGCACAGCTAGCACTACGATGCAGTGCCCTAGACCACTGCGCCACCTGGGAGGCCCGGATGGGCACTTCTAATGTAAATCTATGGCAGAACCCAAGGGCCCCGTAGATTTTGTGGTGACGGGTGTCCCCATAAGTGACAGAACACTGAGCCAATCACGGTGCAACTAGAGAGCATTACCACCAAAAGAAAGAAAATAAAGCACTGAGCTAGGCTGAAACACCTGCATTTTGAAGCTGCCTTACTCAAGAAAACAAAAAAGAGACCATGTTTGTACGCAGCTTTCTTAACTAAATTATTTATTTTTTAGATTGGGACACATATTAATGCCAAAATAACATGCAAAACAGGCAACAGATGGGTCTCAAAACAGTTGGGGCTCTGCAGCAAAGGAATGTAGTTTGTGATCTAGAAAATTAACATTCTGACAGTTTGAGGCAGGGTGCTCTGCAATCATCCTACTCCAACTATTGACTTGGATCATGTGGCATTTCTTGTTTTGTCACTATGAATAAAGCGAGTGGGTCCTGCCTTGATGACTGTATTAGATTTACACTACTTGTCCTATAGATCTTTGTAGACTTAAAATTATTACTTGGAATCAACTGATAGTTAAAATGCTCCTGGTCCCAGAATGACATGCTAGCTAGTGATATCTGCTCCTGCTAGCTAGCAACTGAACAAGGCAGTTAACCCACTGTTCCTAGGCCGTCATTGAAAATATAATTTGTTCTTAACTGACTTGCCTAGTTAAATAAAGGTAAAATAAAATAAAATAAAAAATATCTACTTGTAGTAACTAGCTAGTCAACGAGCAAGATAGCTACATTACTAAGGTCCCTGTGTTCTAAGTTGGGAGTCATTTTACAGCTTGCATTGATGGTATCACATTTCTATAACTAAATAGTTAGATTAAAAAAAATACTTTATCTGATAGCAGTCGGATGGAGATCTCTCTCAAGATGTTTCCAGCTGTCTACTACCTTAGATATGGATAATGTGATAGTCTCATGAATAGTACCCAAGTTTTGATTGGTTTACAGTGGTTTATAGTGGCTCCCGAGTGGCGCGGTGGTCTGAGGCGTCACTACAGACCCTGGTTTGATTCACAACCGGCCGTGATTGAGAGTTCCATAGGGTGGCACAGAATTGGCCCAGCGTCGTCCAGTTAGGGTTTGGCCGGGGTAGGCTGTCATTGTAAATAAGAATTTGTTCTTAACTGACTTTCCTAATTAAATAAAGGTTAAATATAAAAAAATAATACTTAGCCCAGTTAGGGGTTTGCCTGTACAACTAGTGAAAAAACCCACGAATTAAAGAAAGGTGTTCAGATATGTGAAAAACAGCTCCTCCCTCGACAGAGATCGATCAACTCGAAAACTAAAGCAGATATCTTGCTATGGCCCACAACCCACATAGGATTTCTCTCTCTCTTGTGTTACCTAGGGCATACACCAATAGCTGCAGAACCAAACTGAATGTGCTTAGAGAGAGAATGTGAAATCCCAGCATTTCTCTCTCTCTACATAGTTCAGTCAGTGGAGCCGTAGCTATAGACCAGTATCACTGTACTCCTCCAAACGTTGCTCAGCTCAGTATATGTTGCAGCTGGATTATCACTGCATGCAACAACAACATGTCAGTGCATGTTGGCTGGGCATCAGGGGCGAAGCTTCAGGAAGTTAGGATCTACCATAGGTAGTTTGTTTGCTCCACAGCAAACAAACTCTCTCACAAATAAATAACAAGTAAACAAACAATCAAAGACTATCGGTGAGCTTTAAAGAAGTATAATAAAAATGTGTTTACTGCATCAAACACCTTGGATAAAACAATTAACATAGTTATCTTAACACTTCAAATGTTTTGGAAAATGAGTGAAATTAGGTAAACTAGATTTATGGAACATTTAAAGATGAAAGTTCTTCACTTGGCAGCTGAATCACAGTGTGAAGATGTTTCATTCTCTGCTTCCCTTGAGGAGACAGCTGTCCCATTGAGACTTGATGTGTGTTGGTCTTGGCTGAGGCTTCTGGGATATCAGTATCAGTTCTATGAGTGGTCAAATCTACCTTCTCTACTGTACTTGATGGTAGGTGATGTCTGTCTGAAAGCGTTGCCATGACACAGCAGGGTGTAGTGAACCATGGAAACCCTTCAGTCTAATCCTGTAAACAAACAAACAAGATTAGCCAATCAGAAAGGGATTAGCTGACAGACAGAAGCCACGGACACCAATGACATCACGGCATCATTAGCTCCACCTGCAAATGCTCAGTCCTGCTATGATATTTATAATATAATACATCTATTATATTGTCACGTACACATCATGACTCATGAGGTAGCTGATGTAGTACCTTTGAATCAGTATTTGTATTGCTGTGTTTGCAAAGGCATTTGTCACATGATGCATAGCAGGAGACCTTAACCAAACTTATCCAAAAACAAGTTAACTTTTACAGGTCTACTGAGGCTTTCCCCTGGTAGCCAACAGTATAATACTAAAATACACATATCATGTTTTAAGTAAGTATTGATGCAATGAAACAGGTCTGTCTACTGTATGTGTTGGCCTGTTTGACAAGGACAAACACCCGGCATAAAGGAACCAGCC
The DNA here is from genome assembly GCF_057628025.1 of Oncorhynchus mykiss. Lineage (NCBI taxonomy): Eukaryota > Metazoa > Chordata > Actinopteri > Salmoniformes > Salmonidae > Oncorhynchus > Oncorhynchus mykiss. Next base: position 82,704,791 of record NC_143026.1, read on the forward strand.
GGTAACGCAAACGTTCCTCAGGTAAAGGTGTGTGTGTGTGTGTGTGTGCGTGTGCGTGTGCGTGTGTGTGAGTCACCCAGTCAGGTATGGGAACATAAAACACAGAGATATGATTGGATAGGGACCTGGGTTGCGTGACTCACATTTCAATGTACTGTATCTTATTCAGATTATCACTATGCTTGCTCTACTGAAAAAACATACAATCCTACACCTTTACACACACACACACAGAGGGAGATGCGTGAGAATTTCTTACACTTGACTTAATGATCTGGGCTCTTGTGATCAGATAAACCGTATCAGATCAGCGCTCAACTCTTTTAATATAAACATCCATGATGATGTGTGTGTGTGTGTGTGTGTGTCGATTCCCTTGGGGTGGCTGAAGGAATGTTACCTGTCTGACAGGTGTGTAGTTAGGGCTTCTCCACAAACCGTAGCTCACCTGAGCCTAGCTCCAAGGAATACGCGCATGCACGCACTCAAACACACAAACACATACACGCATGCTGCTAATCCACATGGTCTCATACATACTCTACATATTTGTCCACTGTGTCTCTTCATCAGAGCTGTCTACTCCTATACTAATCCTGCAGGTATTTGCACCGCAGGGCAAGAATCATAAGCTTTTCATTTAAACACAAGAGCCAGTTCAAATCAACCGAAAGGAGATTTTGACCTGGAAAAGTATGTGTTAATGCTTTTCATTATGTGAAAAATTATAGTCCAGTGGTAGTTATTGGGTGTGTCATGTGTTAAGGTGTCAACTTGGCTTTGTCTCTCAGAATTTGTGTAGAAGAATGTATCCCGTACCTTCTAACGACTCTTGTGTAGCTTGTGACCGTGTTGTTGAGAGTCTTAGCTTTTCATAGGTAGCCTTTAATAGTTTGTAGCCCAAACCATTCAGACTTTACAGATGTTTTTGTAAAAAGACTCAGCCACGGGCCCCTCTGGATCCGCCCTTGTCTCACAAACACCACTCTACCTCAGCCCCTGTCAATCACACAGACTAATAGAGGAGTCTGCGGATGCAGAAGAAATAGACAAATCCAATGGTACAACCAAAGTCTGTAACTCAAACACACATTGTTTAAAAGGGGTTAGAAGTCCAAAACACTGGCGTCATGGTGGGAACATAAGAGTTTGTGGTCTAATTTTGTTTCTGGCAGTAGGGTTGGAACAGACAGGGTCAGACTTAAATCCTATTGTTGTCCATCCAGACAGTGATTGTGTGTGTGTGTTTGTATTACATGTCGATCGCCCTTTCACCTCTTGATCTGACGCAGACAGGCTGGTACATGTATGCAGTCAGACATTTCACACACGAGTAAAATACTGCCCATGCCTGGCACTGGAGAGCCCACACCGACACACCCACCGACACACCCACCGACACACCCACACACACACACACACAAACACACACACACACACACACACACACACACACACAGTCCATGTCTGGCACTGGAGAGCCCACACAGACACCCACCGACACACCCACTGACACACCCACCCACCCACCGACACACCGACACACACCGACACACACCGACACACACACACCACACACACACACACACACACACACACACACACACACACACACACACACACACACACACACACACACACACACACACACACACACACACACAGTCCATGTCTGGCTCTGCTCTCCCTCACCTGTGCTGCAGGTTCATGTTTTTGTTTTCTTAAAGGGCAGACAGCATTTTTGGGCCAGGCGGTGATAGATGTGGGTGCCTCTGATCTGTCTCTGTGTCTATGTTGTGCTTGGTGTATAACTAACTAGCTGTTGCTGGGACTGGGACTGGAACTGGGACTGGGAGAAGAGAATACCTGCTCATAAATGTGTTGAGTTATTTTGGGGACTTGAGTTAGGCAGAGAAAGAACGAGAGTGCAATAAATCAGCAGACAGAGACAGGTTGAGGGACATATCAAAAATAATACATGTCATACATACCACACATGGTGTAATAATAGTGGAGGCAGGGCCGGGTTAATGCAGGGTCTTTCAGGGGCTGAAGCCCCTACCCAAAGTTGGCCGGAGAGGCAGAGAAAGAAATGAAGTGTTTTTATTTGTTTTCAACCACAGGAGCCCAATCTCAATGTTCAAAAACACTAGAGATCATAATAGTAAAAAAAAAAACAGTGGATTAAGTTTTATCACAAGCACATCACAAGCACATCACAAGCACATTCAAAATAACGGAAACACCAACATAACGTGTCTTAATAATAGGGTTTTGGGCCACCACAAGCTGCCAGAACAGCTTCAATGCGACTTAGCATAGATTTTACAAGTGGACCTAAACCATGCCAGGAAAATGCACCCCACACCATAACTTTGTATCCCTCATTTTGTTTTCTTTATTTGTGTCCTTTGTTTTGGCAGTTACCGGTATGCCCACAGTCAGGAAGGCTGCAGAATATTGAACATATAGAACAGCTTGTTGCCTTGTGGCCATAGACATATAATCCATAGAAGGGTTTTGGAACCTCTAACCCTGGTAATTTGACTGTTCAACTAATGAGTAAACTAGCAATGGCTGCCAGTCCTGACTTGAATTGGAACTGCCATTTATGGATTATATTTATATGGTTGGTTGCAGCTGTCAGTTTGCCTTTTGCAAATTTCTAAATACAACCACGGGAAAAATGTACAGTTCAGCCTACTGCTGAAAAGGGAAGACTAATCTGTATGTAGAACCAATTTTGAGAAAACAGCAGCACTGTCTATCAAAGTAGCTCATCTTGAGATGACAAGCGCATCAGCCATCACCGGTGAGTAGCCTATGGCTTCATCTTCATCATTAGGTAAGCCAGTGTGGCACTGGAAAGTTTATTTAGTAGCCTACTGTATCCTATAATAAATGTCCCTTTTTCAGGACCCTGTCTTTCAAAGATAATCCGTAAAAATCCAAATAACTTCACAGATCTTCATTGTAAAGGGTTTAAACACTGTTTCCCATGCTTGTTCAATGAACCATAAACAATTAATGAACATGCACCTGTGGAACGGTCATTAAGACTAACAGCTTACAGACGGTAGGCAATTTAGGTTACAGTTATGAAAGTTAGGACACTAAAGAGGCCTTTCTACAGACTCTGAAAAACACCAAAAGAAAGATGCCCAGGGTCCCTGCTCATCTGCGTGGACGTGCCTTAGGCATGCTGCAAGGAGGGATGAGGACTGCAGATGCGGCCAGGCAATAAATTGCAATGTCCGTACTGTGAGACACCTAAAACAGTGCTACAGGGAGACAGGACAGACAGCTGATCGTCCTCGCAGTGGCAGACCACGTGTAACAACACCTGCACAGGATCGGTACATCCGAACATCACACCTGCGTGACAGGTACAGGATGACAGCAACAACTGCCTGAGTTACACCAGGAACGCACAATCCATCCATCAGTGCTCAGACTGTCCACAATAGGCTGAGAGAGGCTGGACTGAGGGCTTGTAGGCCTGTTGTAAGGCAGGTTCTCACCAGACATCAACGGCAACAACGTCGCCTATGGGCACAAACCCACCATCGCTGGACCAGACAGGACTGACAAAAAGTGCTGTTCACTGACGAGTCGCGGTTTTATCTCACCAGGGGTGATGGTTGGATTCGTGTTTATTGTCGAAGGAATGAGCGTTACACCGAGGCCTGTACTCTAGAGCGGGATCGATTTGGAGGTGGAGGGTCCGTCATGGTCTGGGGCAGTGTGTCACAGCATCATCAGACTGAGCTTGTTGTCATTGCAGTCAGGCAATCTCAACGGTGTGCGTTACAGGGAAGACATCCTCCTCCCTCATGTGGTACCCCTCCTGCAGGCTCATCCTGACATGACCCTCCAGCATGACACTGCCACCAGCACCAGATTTCCTGCAAGACAGGAATGTCAGTGTTCTGCCATGGCCAGCAAAGAGCCCATATCTCAATCCCATTGAGCTTGTCTGGGACCTGTTGGATCGGAGGTTGAGGGCTAAGGACATTCCCCCCAGAAATGTCCGGTAACTTGCAGGTGCCTTGGTGGAAGAGTGGGGTAACATCTCACAGCAAGAACTGGCAAACCTGGTGCAGTCCATGAGGAGGAGATGCACTGCAGTACTTAATGCAGCTGGTGGCTACACCAGATACTGACTGTTATTTTGATTTTGACCCTTCCTTTGTTCAGGGACACATGATTCTATTTCTGTTAGTCACATGTCTGTTGAACTTGTTAAGTTTATGTCTCAATTGTTGAATCTTATGTTCATACAAATATTAACACATGTTAAGTTTGCTGAAAATAAACGCAGTTGACAGTGAGAGGACGTTTCTTTTTTTGCTGAGTTTATATAGGCCTATATTTTTCCTCCTAATATTCTACAATCTGTGTGTCACTTCATTGGCCTGGACTTTTGTTTGAATTCAAGACCAGCTCGTTTTTATTGATCTCAGTTTATCAGTGTCAGAGTAGCCACTCATTTCGGGAGTTTGTGCGGTAATAAAAAATATTCAGTTAATGTCTTCTGCCATGTAAATGACATAGAATCTGTGAAAATCCGAAAAACGCCTCTGCTTAATTGTAGTCTATGCTCCATTGACACTGGGGCTATACAAACCTCCTTCCAATCTCGTGGCACAGACTATACAGGGTGGGGCAGGGCCATTTACAGACCTTTGGGGGTACAGGTGCTCAAAATAAGACAAGAGGAAAAAAGTCAATGTACTTTCACATCTCAAAATTCATAGCATTCCAACCTTCTCTGTAGACAAAAATAGGCCTATTTAATTAATGTAAGAAGAGACTAAGCTCACTCATCACACATTGTAAGAAAGCTAGTGCCAGTGACTCCTAGGCCAGAGACGACAAGATATGGAAAAATAGTGATCAGATCAAATGTTGATGTAAATATGATAGCTAGCTTGCTAGTTAGCTATTATGTCGAAACAAACTTGTTTTTACATGATTTGACTTTGTTCTGCTGCTGACATCTGCCTATTACTAACAAGCAGTCCAATTGGCCCATTCTGTCCTTAACAGTGGGAGACACACATGACAGATCTAACTTAAAAGTAGCCTCCTACCAGTGTAGGTGTCTCCCCACCCTGCGCCCGCAGCCATTGGCCACTGCATGTAAGTCAGATGAGTGCGATCTTGGGCAGGAGGGCAGGAGCTTATACAATTAGCTAGTTTGATGTGCAATTCATTATATTTAAAATTAAAATATAATATGAAAATAGACTCAAATAAAATGACAAAATAATTCACAGACTTGCGAGGGAACTATTTCATAACAGGGCAAAAGGTCAGTTGCTTGGGCACGGGTTGAGCCCTATCTGTGCACGTGCCTGGGGTGGGGAAGGGGGAGCAAGAATTCTCAAAGGAATGGTTATCACACCTAGATGTTAGGAACACCTGCCAAATGCAATCCGAGTTACCTTAATAGTACATACCTGAAGAGGTGTGTGTGTGTGTGTGTTGTCTTCCAGCCTGATCTTCAGATAAGTGTAACATAATCAGAGGCATGGGGGTGAGAGGGTTCGTCGCACGCACTGAGAACATACACTTACTACAGTACATCTCTCGTCTCCTTACCCATTCCTGGAGTGTGGTGGTGTGTCTGTGTGCTGTATGAGAAACACAGCAGGGGGGCCTCTGTTGCTTGCGAGAGAAAGGGAGGGAGAGTAGTGAGGGAGGGAGGGAGGAAGGGAGGGAGAGAGAAAGGGAGGGAGAGTAGTGAGGGAAGGAGGAAGGAAGGGAGAGAGAAAGGGAGGGAGAGTAGTGAGGGAGGGAGGAAGGGAGGGAGAGAGAAAGGGAGGGAGAGTAGTGAGGGAGGGAGGGAGGGAGGAAGGGAGAGAGAAAGGGAGGGAGAGTAGTGAGGGAGGGAGGAAGGGAGGGAGAGAGAAAGGGAGGGAGGGAGGAAGGGAGGGAGAGTAGTGAGGGAGGGAGGAAGGGAGGGAGAGAGAAAGGGAGGGAGAGTAGTGAGGGTGGGAGGAAGGGAGGGAGAGAGAAAGGGAGGGAGGAAGGGAGGGAGAGTAGTGAGGGAGGGAGGAAGGGAGGGAGAGAGAAAGGGAGAGAGGAAGGGAGGGAGAGTAGTGAGGGAGGGAGGAAGGGAGGGAGAGAGAAATGGAGGGAGGAAGGGAGGGAGAGTAGTGAGGGAGGGAGGAAGGGAGGGAGAGAGAGAGAAAGGGAGAGATGGAAAGTAGGGGCAAGCTGTGATAGCAAACTTCGTTCACTGAAGAAATATTCATCACACTGGACCACATGCTCCTCTCTCATCTGTAGTGTGTTTAAGAGATACACATCCTCCACTTACGATAAGTCACACACAGATCCTGAATAGGCTGTGTAAACAGCGAACACCAGAAACAGGAAACAGTTTAAGCTTGTCTGCTTGGTCTGTGAGGTCACCATACCCTGCCCCGCCCTGGTCACCACAGGCTGATTAAGCCCTGAGGCACATGAACTGTATAAAAATTACTGAGTGAATCCTCTCAGCTTCATCACCACTATACACTTCCCTCTTCTCCTCCTCCCCTACTCACTCCCTCTTCCTCTCCTCCTCCCCTACTCCCTCTCCTCCCCACAACACCTAGCTCCCATGGTGACACTCCAGCACCCTTCCTACCACCCTTGGAACCCTCTTACCTGCTGGGTTCTAAACTGGGAAGCCCAGAGCTGAGACTCCCACTTCTGTATGAAGCCTAAAGCAGCAGCAGCAGCAGCGGAGCCGGATGGAGGGATGTTTTGTTTTATATGTTCTTCTGGTAGAGGAGCTGAGGGGGAGGGGGGATGTTCTGTTTCTGTCTCATACAGGCTGCAGGACAGGTCCCTCTCTGAAGATGGGGGTGTCTGTGGAGAATCCCATCAGGTTAGAGGAAGTAGGACCGATGGACATGGAGAAGAGAGAGAGAAGGGAAGAGAGAGGGACACTACCCTAACATTGACCGAGGGCATAAAGAAAGAAAAGGAAAGAGAGAGAGAATTTATGATATGTTATGAGAAAGATTACAAGCTCTTTACCACACAAACACACACACACACACACGCACGCACACACACACACACGCACACACGCACGCACACACACACACCTTGCAGATATTGTGTTGTACTCTATCTGTAAGCCTGTGGAGGAAAGTCTGTTGTACAATATGTCTCAGTGTAGTTCAGATCATCTACTGTATATACCGTATATCCAGTCATCTGAGGTAATTCTCTCTCTCTCTCTCTTTCTCTCTCTCTCTCTCTCTCTCTCTCTCATTGTTTTGGAGTGCTCTATAAGATGAGTGAGTGAGCTACTGAAATTATGTGGACAGGGCTTGTTCTCAGTCTGATGCCAATCTTTCATCTCTCTCGAGGCGAACTGGAGGTTACGAAAACAAGGTCGTCCAGGGTTACAGTGAGATCACGGATCAGGTCACCTGTGATTGGCTGCTGGAGCCATGTTGTCATGGTAATTAGCCCAGATGAGAGATTAGCATCACTGTGAGCTTTGAACGTGACAGTGACTCATAATTAGAGTTGGAAAAAAAAACACGTGAAAAAATTCAGAATCTCTAAACAATTATTCTAGCTGAACTTCTACTTGAGTATCTGGTGTTATTATAACAATAAAAATAGGTTTAGAATATTTATTTTATGATTGCTCTACTCCATGACATGATCATTGACATTCAGTCAAACTATTCTCCACCCCACCCTATTCTCTTACAGGTGTGTTGATGTACAGGTATCTGCCAAAATGATGGAAACACTTGAGTAAATGAGGGATACAAAGTATATTTAAAGTAGGTTCCTGAGTTAATTAAGCAATTAACATCCCATCATGCTTAGGGTCATGTATAAAAATACTGGAAAGGCAATTATTTTGGCCATTATTTGCTATGGCCCCATAGAATGACAATGCACCCATCCACACGAGTGGTCACTGAATGGTTTGATGAGCATGAAAATGACGTAAACCATATGTCATTGTTTGGCCATCATGTCACCAGATCTCAACCCAATTGAACACTGATAGGATATTCTGGAGCGGCACCTAAGCCATTGTGTTCCACCACCATCAACAAAACACGGAATTATGGAATTTCTCATGGTTGAATAGAGTTCTAGACACTTGTAGAATCTATACCAAGGTATATTAAAACTGTTCTGGCTCTTGGGGGCCCAACACCCTCTAAAAAGTATTTATGTCGGTGTTTCCTTTATTCTGGCAGTTACCTTTACCTCCCTACTCATGACCCCCTCTCTACTCATGACAAGGTCAAAGTGTTATGTCAGGGGTTAGAGGTCAGAGGTGTTTGTTTGCCAACAGAGGGTAATCAGCCCAGTGTGTGTGTGTGTGTGTGTGTGTGTGTGTGTGTGTGTGTGTGTGTGTGTGTGTGTGTGTGTGTGTGTAATAAGAGGGTAATCAGCCTAGTGTCCTCAGGGGGGACCGATGACCCATGAACTCTGAGATGGACATGCTCACACACAGAGACACAGAGAGAGAGAGAGAGAGAGGGAGAGAGAGAGAGAGAGAGAGAGAGAGAGAGAGAGTTCATACAACTAAGATACAGTGTCGTAATATGGTGTTGGGCCACCACGAGCCAGAACAGCTTCAGAATCTAACCTGGCATAGATTCTACAAGTGTCTGGAACTCTATTGGAGGGATGTGACAACATTCTTTCACAAATCTCCCATTGGTGTTCAATTGGGTTGAGATCTGGTGACCGAGACGGCCATGTCATATGGTTTACATCGTTTTCATGCTCATCAAACCATTCACTGACCACTTGTGCACTGTGGATGGGGCATTGTCATCCTATGGGGGCATAGCCATGGCAGCCAAAATAAGGGCCAAAGGGCCTGATGGGATGTTAATTGCTTAATTAGCTCAGAAACCACACCTGTGTGGGACTTCCTGCTTTCAGTACACTGTACGTTGTATCCCTCATTTACTAAAGTGTTTCCATTATTTTGTCAGTTAACTGTAGAAGAGATGTTTAGGGGGTTAACATGACTGACCTCTTGTCTTTGACGTGTTCTGCCCTAAAGGCACTACTGACTTCAACCTGAGAATCTGACACATTTACCTGCAACTACGTCATTACTAAAGAATATCATCATCATCATCAAAGCTAAAGAGAGGGCTCTGATTATCATGTTCATGCCTGTTATTATCGTTACTATCGTTCAACTGAAAAATCACCACCAACAATGATCTTTTGGTCTTGCTCTCTACTACCAAAACCAATTTTTACAAACCTAAAATATGGTTGATGGGTCCCAATGATTTGCTTGTATTGCATCACTCTCTCGTCCCCTACTGTTCAGACAGTTCAGACAGGTGATGGGCGTTAGTGCATTGAGGTGTGTCTTAATGGTACATGCCAATTTAAAGCTCAGGGCGAAGGGGTGGTGTGTGTGTGTGTGTGTGTGTGTGTGTGTGTGTGTTTGTGTTGTGGGTGGGGAAGGTGAGTTAGCTACATATGAACAGACACTCATACATAAACCATGCACACATGTACCTTTCACCTTCCCTAGTTTACCTTCCCATTTGAAAAGGTCTGTGAGGAATTGGAAACATTCAGAGACATCCCAGAAACGTACCTGACAGACAGTTTATGTTGGGCGGGGTGTGAGTGTGAGAGTTAAACTCACATTTTCCTCTTAAATAAACCGTCCCTGGCATAAATCTTCAATGAAGGGGAGTGAAGATCTGTGCTACTCCCATACTGTAAAGACACACATAAATATTAGCCTATTACACAGTGCCTTCAGGAAGTACTCATACCCCTTGACTTATTCCACATTTTGTTGCATATTTTTAGAAATGTTCGCTCATTTATTGAAAATTAAACATACAAATGGGGAACAGAGGTGAACAGCAATCTTTAAGTCTATCCACAGCTTTTCATTGGGATTCAAATCTGTGCTTTGGCTGGGCCAGTCAAGGACTTTCACATTCTTGTTCTGAATCCATTCCAGTGTTGCGTTGGCTGTATACTTGGGGTCTTTGTCCTGTTGAAAAGAAAATCTTCGCCCCCAGTCTAAGGTCATTTGCACTCTGAAGCAGGTTCTCATCAAGGATTTGCTTGTATTTGGCTCCATTCATTGTTCCCTCTATTCTTACCAGTCTCCCAGTCCCTGCCACTGAAAAGCATCCCCATAGCATGATGCTGCCACAACCATGCTTCACAGTAGGGATGGTGTTAGATGGGTGATGAGCTGTGCCTGGTTGTCTCCAGACATAGCACTTTGCATTCAGGCCAAATAGTTCACTTTTTGTCTCATCAGACCACAGAGGCTTTGGCCTTACGCTTTCATGTGAATTTTTGCAAACTGCAGGCGTGCTGTCATGTGCCTTTTTCTCAGGAGTGACTTCTGTCTGGCCATTCTCCCATGAAGCCCAGATTGGTGAAGTGCAATAGAGGCTGTTGTCCTTGGCAGGTTCTCCCATCTAAGCCAAGAATCTCTGTAGTTCTGTTAGAGTGGTCATTGGGTTCTTGGTCACCTCCCTGACCAAGGTCCTTCTTGCCCGGTTGCTCAGTTTGGTTGGACAGCCAGCTCTAGGCAGAGTTTGGGTTGTTCCATGTTTTTTCAATTTCTTAATGATGGAGACCACCGTGCTCTTGGAACCTTCAACACTAGAAATTGTTTTATTCTCTTCCCCAGATATATACCTAATCTCAATTCTATCTCGGACAGTTCCTTGGAATTCATGGTATAGTTTTTGCTCTGTCATATACTGTGGGACCTTATGTAGACAGTTGTGTTTCTTTCAACAACAACAAAATGTACTTTAGCAGACGCTCTTATCCAGAGTGACATACAGTAGTGAGTGCATACATTTTCATATTTTTTCATAAATCATGCCCAAACAATTCAATTGGCCACAGGTGGACTCCAATCAAGTTGTAGTGACTTCTCAAGGATGATCAAAGGAAATTGGATGCACTTGAGCTCAATTTGGAGTGTCATAGAAAAAGGGTGTAAATACTTCTGTAAATGAGATATTTCTGTACATCTGTCATGCCCTGACCTTAGAGAGCAGTTTTATTTCTCTATTTGGTTAGGTCAGGGTGTGATGTGGGGTGGGCATTCTATGTTTTGTTTTTCTGTGTGTTTGGCCGAGTGTGGTTCCCAATCAGAGGCAGCTGTCTATCGTTGTCTCTGATTGGGAATCATACTTAGGCAGCCTGTTGTGCCACCTTAGTTGTGGGTAGTTGTCTTTGTTAGTGGCCTGTTTAGCCGAAGTAAGCGGCACTGTCGAGTGCTTATTCTTTGTTTTGTTGGCGACATTTATAAATAAAAAGAAATGTACGCTCACCATGCTGCACCTTGGTCCGGTCATATCCACCCTGACGATGATCGTGACAACATCCTTTTTAATACACTTACAAAAATCTCTAAAGATGTGGAATATTGGATGGGTGAGAGAAAACACATCAAATGAATCCATTTTAAATATAGGCTGTAACACACACACACACACACACATACATGATGGATCATGTATGAACACAGATGAGTATTTACACAAAACAGGTTTATACAGACATACTGTACATGTGTGTTAACTGTCAAGAGTAGGAACTCTCAGGTGTAGCTGTGCATTCTTGTTTGCGTGTTTAGTTCAACAGAATTGATAGAACACAGTGGAATCTGCCTATGGCAAAAGAGAAAAGTATTGGCAATGTTTTAAGTGTGCGTATAGCTAGGATGTTTAGGATAGATTATTCTATAAATTTTTTTTAACACACACACACTCAGTCTTCTGTTGATTCCTCTGAAGTTGTCTGGTAGTAAACTAGTCATCTCTATTCCTCTAAACAGTAGAGTAAACCACTACACACACATAGCAGAGAAAATAGTGTTTAAAGGGCTTTAAACCTCCTTGTTCTCTAACTCTTAAAATCCCAAACATTGACTTTATTGTGCATCCTTACCTCACTAAGCAGCACACAGCATGTATCTGGGGATTGAGGGGGTATCCACTCCTTTACTCTCAACTTCTTTACTATTCACACCCTCTATGCACAGATGCCTACACATATACACATGCAAACACGCATACACAGACACACACACACACCGATAGAGAAAGCAATGTGACAACACCATGCACCATAGATTACTTCTCCTCTCCCTCAATAGTGGCAGGTTTTCTGCTCTGATTTCAGGGCCTTTTTTGGCTTTTAAGTAAACTAATCTTTTAGCAAATACCACAGGCTGGTTCTGAAGTCTGCGCATAATGCAGAGTCTTAAAAAAAACAGAGCAAACAGACTCAACGAGAGACACACTGGAAGTTTGGGATCAAAGCTTCGGGGCACAAAGGCAGAGATTTAGCATGTTAGAATTGATCGTCACCATTTATTTTCAGAGTATTGTCTCTGTGTTTCTCTCCCCAAGTTCTTAGAGTTCCTGTGCCGTGTTGAAAGCTCATTGTTATCTGTGAGGTTTACCGCTGAAAAACGTGCTCTTAAACATCTCCACCGAGCCTTTCAGACTCCCTTCTATTGAGAGGGAGATTAAAAAACATCAAACGGACTAACAGTGTGTACTCGTGTTTTTGCTGTTCGGTTATTGTAGGAAGCCTTGACCGAGGCAGAGACTATGAGCGACCTGCAGACATCTCTTTTCTCTGAGTTGTGTTTTAAGTGGTTTTTGGGCCCAGTCTGTGTGTTGGGCGGGTTCCAGGTGTGTTTGTACAAG